>NC_133771.1:193951197-194013771 GCF_003597395.2 Chelonoidis abingdonii | reverse complement strand
CTGTCTCAGTGGTTTATCAGATTGACAGAATAAAAGAATTAAATGGTCTCAAGTTGCAGTGAGGGAGGTTTAGGTTGGATATTAGGAAAAACTTTTTCACTAGAAGGGTGGTGAAGCACTGGAATGGGTTACCTAGGGAGGTGGTGGAATCTCCTTCCTTAGAGGTTTTTAAGGTCAGGCTTGATGCCCTGGCTGGGATGATTTAATTGGAGATTTGTCCTGCTTTGAGCAGGGGGTTGGACTAGATGACCTCCTGAGGTCTCTTACAACCTTGATATTCTATGATTCTATGATCAGTTATGATATACCATCAGATCAGAGTCAGATGGAGGTACGTTGGCTCATATAAATAGACCACAGGGGGTTGCATAATTACAGTATGGTTATTTACTTTACCAGCCATGAAGGGCAGAGACCTAACTCTTTGTAGTCTCAGATGACACTTTACTTATGGTTATATAACATCTTTAGAAGTTAAAATTGATAATGGAATGTGGCAGGTAACTGAGGATGGAACAAAAGTATCTTTATTATTAGCATAAACACTATCTCAGATTATTAAGATATTGTAAAGATTTGTAGCAATACAATTGCAGGAAGCTCAATGTCTCAGCAAACCTTTTTTGATAATTCACATTCTGCCAATATAAAGAAGACTAGTATCAAGCTTTACCTGGCAATTTCGGAAAGATGACTTCAATGGAGTTGTAACCAAGAATAAAATTTGTATAGTTAGATATAGCTGAATCATTTTGCCAGCCTTTGGCATGAAAGTAACCATTAATAACACACTGCTGCCCAAGAGTTCATGACAAGAAGTGAATGATAATGTATCCAGTTAAAATTTACAGGGGAAATGTGGGTAAGCAAAATGTAATTACCCATGTTAATGTATGGACACAAAACATTGGAAAACTTTCCCATTCTCATAAAAAGTGTCTGGGACTTTAAATAACAAGTAAGAAGAATTTCATTTTAATCTCTCATCCTCTACTCTCATCATGTTTATTACTGACTCAGAGGAAAAATGCTGTGTACTGCATTGCCAACATCATTTCCTGCAGCCCTCAGGTTTTCCTTAGAGGATGCCTATCAAAGTAATGACCCTGCCTCTCCCTGCTTAGCTTCTAAAATATGAGTAAAAGTATAGCTTGTGGTAGTACAGCTGCATTAAACATAAGCATATTCATCTGCTCACAAATGTTAATTTCACTGCACACTTACACATGGACATACTGAGTTCTGACAAGATCTTGCTTTCTACTGAAGTGCACATGTAAATAATTTTCAGATGCTTAGGAATGCCTTGATTGTGATCTTTATTGGTTGTCGTTTTTAAAATATTAAATGTATCAACATGCCAGTAGTCACTATAGGTAGAACATAAAAAAATTATAGAAGCTAAATATAACATAAGTAGGGCCCTACCAAATTCACCATCAGTTTTGGTCAATTTCACAGTCATAGGATTTTTTAAATTGTAACTGTCATGATTTAACCTATTTAAATGTGAAATTTCATGGTGGTGTAAGTGTAGGGGTCCTGACCCAAAAAGGAGTGGGGGGGGGCCGCAAGGTTATTGTAAGGGGAGTTGTGGTACTGCTACACTTACTTCTGCGCTGCTGCAGGTGGTGGCACTGCCTTCAGAGCTGGGCAGCTGTAGAGTGGCGGCTGCTGGCCAGAAGCCCCGCTCCGAAGGCAGAGCCACCATCAGCAGCACTGCAGAAGTAAGGATAGCATGGTATGGTATTGCCACCATTATTTCTGTGCTGCTGCCTGCAGAGCTGAGCACCCAGCCAACAGCCGTCACTCTCCAGCCGCCCAGCTCTGAAAACAGCGCAAAAATAAGGGTGGCAATACTACGATCTTCTGTAATATAAGCTTGTGACCCCTGCAACTTCCTTTTGGGTCAGGATCTCCAATTTGACAAACTCTGGTTTCCCATGAAATCAGTATAGTATAGGGTAAAAGCACAGAAAAGACCAGATTTCACAGTCTGTGATGCATTTTTCATGGACGTGAATTTGGTAGGGCCCTAAACATAGGGCATTGACATACAGGACCTAAATTCTCCATTTTTGCATACTTTCAACCATTGGTTTCTGTTGTCTAGGAAGATGTTGCTGGTGTATAAAGATGGGTCTTACAATATGCTCAGAACAAGGCATGACTTGGGCTCATCCTAATCTCTAGCTGGTGGGTGTTTAACTATCCTGGGTCCATCACAGTAAATGTTCTGCCCCCAACTCCCTAGAGTTCAAACTAAGGATTGCTATGTGTGTCCCAATAACTGAAGTCACTATGAGGGATCCCACAGGAAGAGGTGGATTGCCCAGAGAGAGTTCAAATTAGGCCCACTGAGGGCTTTAAAGAACAGAACCACCACCTTGAAACTGAATCAGAATAAAATAAGCCACGCTGTTAATTTTAGCAGGTTGCCATAAACGGCTACAAAACTAGGTTCCTAAAATATCTCAAGGAAAATACAGAAGTTCTATAGCTGTGAAAAGTACATTTTAATAACTCTGTCTTCCTTCATTCTTAGTGTATTTCAGTCATTTTTTCAATCACATAACATCCCAGGGTGTGCAAACTAAACAAGTGATAAGTGAATAATCCACTAAAAACTGATTCTGCATGTTGGTTTCACACTTTTAGGGCAATACAGCACCAAATCACCGACACGGAACTAGGACATCTATTTCATGCATGAAGCAGCACTTTATCATGGTACAAGTATCTGTATCTTTTATTAAACTGTCTGCAGTCTCTTGCTAGTTCCAAGACCCTGCAATAGGTTTTCACATTATATTCACCTGAGCTTAAAATAAATCAAACCTTGCTCAATTTCTTGTACATACTGGATTCTTAGAAAATTATTTAACAATTTCAACTACTGAAACTTTCTACCTCACCAAACATAATTTAATGATTTCAGGCATCTTCTCCTTTGCTTACCCTTTTACTTATACACTAATTGAATTGGTAGCATCACCTTCTACAGTTTAGCCAATTAAACTTTACAGAACTTATCTTTTATTTCAGCCTTCTAATTAGCCTAGAGCAGTAGCTCTGCCTTGTATCTTAAACATCTGTAACACAGTACAAGCAGCAACAACAACGATACTGAAAGCAATTAGTACACATTTGCATTTTCTAAACAATTTTAGAGTATAATCTGGAAATGAAGGGAGAGAGATTTTCCCATTTGGGCAGGGTCTTCAAGGTTGTTCTAAAAATCCATTAACAAGAAGCCCTTAAATAGGTGAGTTCTTTGCAATTTTGCCACATTTAGATTTTCTACCAGACAACTGTCTAAGCTAAATGCAAATGCTGATTTAAGCATCATTTGGAAATGTCCCTTTCCATCACATCGGCATTTTTTACAGCTTGCTATTGAGAAAAAAAGGACTGTATTTTGATTAGTGAAATAAATGAGACCTAAAATACTAAACAAGAAACTGGAAGTGGAGGTGGAGGAGGAGAAGAAGAAGGCAGGAGGGATAATTCAGTGGTTTGATCCTTGGTACCAGTACTTGGTCCTGCTAGTGACGGCAGGGGGCTAGACTCAATGACCTTTCAAGGTTCCGTCCAGTTCTAGGAGATAGGATATCTCCATTAATTTATTTATTTTTATTCTTTTAAGAAGAGCAGGAGGCAGCAGCAGCAGCAGCAGCAGAAAGATGCACAAGATTTTACCACCTCCAAATTGTAAAGAGCTAAAACACATTTCCTGATCCACTAAGCTGTCAGATGAGAATGGTGCTATTTTTGCACACTCTCAACCAGCTTATGTCTATCAACTAACAACAATTCATTAATTTACTTAAAGAATGAGGGCTAAATTGTGCCCTCAGTTATTCATGTGCATGGAACTTGTGCGTGTATGTCTTGGGCTAGAGTCTGGCCCCAGATATCCACATTTGTGTAATTCTGACACTTCTTTGTCTAGATCTTTGTTTCACAAACCATCAATATACAGTATGTAGAATGGAGCCACAAAAATCATTTTCTCCACAGTACAGTATAGAGTTATGCAGCATTCCATACCTCGTATCATCATCATCATTATTATTATTACAGATGGAGAGCTCCTCTTACAAGGTAAATATGCCAGCAAGCAAAATGCAGAGCCCTGAAATCCTGTTTCAGGAAAGAAATTCAGTTTGATCCATGTGACTTCTGTGATATTTATACTCAACACACAAGTTAATTAAACCTCCATCCAATTAAGCAGAGTTTTTAAGAGCAGCAGTGAACTGAATACAAATAGTAGAGATTACAGAATCTCAGACAGCATGACCTGATCCAGTTCCAGTGGAAGCTAATGTGACACTCCCATTAACCTCAATGGGAGCAGGAACAGTCCCCCATATCTTAAATTTGCCATTCAGTTTTATTTTCATTTTCTGAAGAGGAGTTTTAAACATTTCCCAAGTTCTTGTGTCCCTTCTTCCCATAATCCTAGAGGTCCTTCTGTATTTGTCACAAGAGGAATACAAATAACACCTCATTAGGAGCCAGGAAATATCCCCTCTTGACCATCCCTATTATTTTACAGTTCTAAAGGGCATAACAGGCATGTGTTTAGAACTGTCACTGTTTTCTTCCCTCTCTTCCTTCTCTGCTTACCCTAATCTTTTCCCACACTGGTAGTAACAATTAATGTGAGAAACAAAGAATATGATGCCCCTTTTTAAAAGCTCATTGTCAAGAACAAAGCACAGATCCCTATGCAAACAAATCACAGAAGATTGCTACCCAACAAGCTCTTAGCGCCAGGGTAAATTTCCTCTCTACTTTTGCCATTCTATGTGTGACAGTACCTCTCATAAGGCTTTATGGAAATATGCTTAGAATGTGTTATATGCAAACAAAACAAACAAACAAACAAAAAGAAGGGAATGACTAACCTAAGTAAAACATTCTGGAATACCAGCGTAGTCTTCCAAACAGGGCCGGCGCTTTCATTTAGGCGGCCTAAGCAATCGCCTAGGGCGCCAGGATTATTGGTGGGCGGCGTTTTGCCGGAGCTGCCGCAGTCGTGGCTGCAGACGGTCGGCTGCTCGTGCGGCTCCGGTGGACCTCCCGCAGGCATGACTGCGGCAGCTCCATCGGAGCCTCGGGACCAGCGCGCGGGGTGGCGAAATTGCCATGCACCTAGGGCGCTAAAACCCGTAGCGCCGGTCCTGCTTCCAAACATACATCACTCTCATTCCCAAGAGGTCAATTGCATCCTGAGTAGTAATTTTATTTCTGCTTTAGAGACAGTGATGATCTTTTGGATGTTTTGTGAAAATACATGGCCCCACCCCACTCTCTATCCTTTTCAGTACCTTCAGGACTATGTTCTGGACATATCATCTTCCAAATATGATTAACAAATGAGGTGCATGCAAAAGACTAATTCCAGACTCTAATAATTGAGAAGTTCCCCCAGATCTTCCACTGGTGTAAACCAGACTAACTTCAGTGACTTCAATGGAATTATGCCCATTTACACCAACTGAGGATTTGGCCTACACTGTTTTCTTTTGATGCCCGATCAATTCAGCTAAATGCCCTGTATTTCACATGTATCACTCTGAGCAACCATGGTTTATAACATAAGGCACCTGAGATATCGCTGATGGTGAGTGTAAAAGGCCCAAGGTCAACATAGGGGAGTCTGTGGGCATTTGCTACTAGAAATATTTAGAAAAACTATTTTTAAAATGGGGACTTCTTTGCTTATTTCAAGCACTTATTTTTTTTACAACAGATATAATTACATTTTTATTTCTATGAAAGATTCTTGTTTGCTTTCATTTTCCCCTATAAAGCTGAGAATTCCTTAACACAGTTGGCTCTCCCCATGCCCATATTTACCAACTCCTTCATGGTAATGTTTAGGAAAGGGCTCATAACCCCTTTCGCTCTTGTCTGAGAACCTAGTCCAACAACCAGTGAAGTCAGTGGCAGTTTTTTCTATTGACTTCAATGATCTGATAGATGATCCATTACTCCTGTCATGACTTAGCCTTCACTAAGGTCAGAGCCCTTCTCTCTGAGGCACTCAAGAACAGGTATCCCTAACATGACATTTTCTCATCCAGCACCATTGTTTGAAATACACGGACACCAATACAAAGAGAACAACCATCTGTGCAACCTCTTGACTTACGAGCACAGTATTTCCAAAAATCTGTCCTCAGTTACAGTATTCACAGCTGGAGTAAATGAGATTTCAGTGGAGTTACACCAGTGGCACCAGACCTGGGAGCTGAATTCGACCCAGGGTGCATAATACTGTTCTACTCTTGGCAGAAGACCACGTCTAAAGCAATTCAATTATATTTTCACTTTGAGCAGGTGCTTAAGAAAAATATTAAAGGGAAAGCAGAGAACACTCTTGCAAAGTAACAGGAAATTATTCCAGCCCCATGAAATATGACAGACTATAACATATGACACCAAATGCCTTAAGTGCTTACTCACATACAACAATGCTGCTTCAAGCTCCGTACACTGTTTGGTCCACCAGTGTCTGTCCAGTACTTGTTTATTGCACATGCATGGTCTTCTGCCTATCACTATAACAACGACCTGCCTACATCCTTGTGTTATTTCTTCTTTACATCACTAATTTGTGTAATTTCAAATACACCCTGTGTACCCAGTCACAATGTTTATCTGTTTAACCAACAGTATAGTCTAGGTGTCTAACTGTTTACTCAGTTGGGTACTTTGTTATACTGGTAACTATTCCTTTGAAGCACAAATCATTTGTTTTTAAAAAAACAACAATCTTCTTTAAGGGGAATTCCAAATCTACAATACATGGAGCATGAACTACCTATAATGCAGAGTGAATTATTATCAAAATGCCCCCTCTTTGGAAGCATATTTTATTTTACACTGCAATTTGAGTTACAAAAAAACCTTAATTATTTCTTTGAGGAGCAATTTTTTGTGCTTCATCAAAAGGATTTTTTAAGTGTCTCCAATCCTCATTCACTAAACTAGTTTCTACTACCACAGTCTTTTCTCCAAGCAGAGGATCTTTAATTTTTAAGAACTGAAAATAAATTTGTTTTTAATTTTGTTCATCTAACTCAAAAATCCATTTCTCTTCTTGGGCATCTTCCAGGAAAGGTTTCCACCCCCACTGTGTCTTTGGTTGGTGTTAAATTTATCAGAATTACCATTTAGACAAGATGAGAGATTAGAGGTAATCAGGTTGTGTGTTAGCCTTTAGCTTCATGACATTTTCTATGCATTACAAATTTTTTAAGAAAGCTTTCCAACTTTCTGTCTTTGTAAGATTATTTAGTTAGTTTCTTGATAATTTTCATAGAAACATACTTATAATAAATGACTGGAAAAATCCTCAATCTGTTTTCTGAATTGTAAGGAATTGTTTTTCAGACCTTAGCTAAAGACCTAATCTGTTAAGCGACTGTATCACTAAGACACAGTATGTAATAAGAAGCTTTCATTATTTTCAAAATGTATTGTCAATGCTGGATTTTCTTCCTCCTAATCAAATGTTTATGGATGTTTCCACAGTACGTGCACAAACAGAAAATCTAAACAAATCTATACTGCTTTGTCACAGTTTTGTGCAGTCAGGTTTTTTTCTATTGGTTGTTCTGGCCCTTTGGGGATTTCCAGTGCATTTATGCACCATGTCATAGTGCCACACTAACAATGTGACAGTTAATAGTGAGGCGGCCCTTCCAATCCAAACACCCCTTTTCATTCATTTTCTCAGAATTATTTTGGAAAAATCCATGAAAACCTGTTCAATCATTCTTGTGTTATCCAAACATGGGGGACAGGCAATTTTCATCTGTTAAGAAACTTCTCAGATTTTCTTTTTAATTACACCCTGCTAACTCAAACACAGCATTATTTGAAAAACTCATCGGAGGAATGACTTTAGGGGTGACTTGTGGCTTTAGGCATAGCCTTCAGCAAGGGGTGGAGTGAGATGGCTCCATCTGCAGAGTAACCTTGCTTGGTATCAAGATTCAGACACTCTTCTTAGAGTATGTCTACACTACAAAATTAGGTCAATTTATAGAAGTCATTTTTTTAGGAAGCGATTTTATACAGTCCATTGTGTGTGTCCTCAAGTGATTAAGTTGCATTAAGTCGGTGGAGTGCGTCCACAGTACTGAGGCTAGCATTGACTTTCAGAGCATTGCACTGTGGGTAGCTATCCCACAGTTCCTGCACTCTCCACAACCCACTGGAATTCTGGGTTCAGCTCCCACTGCCTGAGGGGGCAAAAACATTGTCACGGGTGGTTTTGGGTACATGTCATCAATCGCCCCTCCCTCCATGAGAGCAACGGCAAACAATCGTTTAATGCCTTTTTTCCACACAGACGCCATATCGTGGCAAGCATGCAGCCCGCTCAGCTCAGCCGCCGCTGTTGTGTCCTGGGTGCTGCTGGCAGCAGAAGGTACAATAGGGCTGCAAACCATCGTCATGCATCTGCTGCCACTCTGCTCGCCTGCTCTGGCAGCAGACGGTACAATAGGGCTGAAAACCATAGTCATTGAAAGACCAAATGACCGCTTCCACTGCCACTCAGCTCTCCTGTTCTGGCAGCAGATGGTGTAGTAGGGCTGCAAACCATCATCACGCTTCCGCTGCCGCTGTGCTCTCCTGCATACGCCATACCATGGCAAGCAGGGAGCCCGCTCAGATCACCACAGCAGTTATGAGCATTGTAAACACTTTGTGCATTATCCTGCAGTATATGCAGCACCAGAACCTGCAAAAGCAGGCGAGGAGGCGATGGCAGCGCAGTGACGAGAGTGACGAGGACATGGACACAGACTTCTCTCAAAGCACGGGCCCTGGCAATTTGGACATCATGGTGGTAATGGGGCAGCTTCATGCTGTGGAACGCCGATTCTGGGCCCGGGAAACAAGCACAGACTGGTGGGACTGCATAGTGTTGCAGGTTTGGGATGATTCCCAGTGGCTGCTATACTTTCTCATTTGTAAGGGCACTTTCATGGAACTTTGTGACTTGCTTTCCCCTGCCCTGAAGCTCCAGAATACCTAGATGAGAGCAGCCCTCACAGTTTACAAGAGAGTGGCAATAGCCCTGCGGAAGCTTGCAACACCAGACAGCTACCAGTCAGTCGGAAATCAATTTGGAGTGGGCAAATCTACTGTGGGGGCTTCTGTGATCCAAGTAGCCAATGCAATCACTGAGCTGCTGCTATCAAGGTTAGTGACTCTGAAAAACATGCAGGTCATAGTGGATGGCTTTGCTGCAATGGGATTCCCTAATTGTGAGGCAATAGACAGAACGCATATCCCTATCTTGGTACCGGAGCACCAAAGCAGCCAGTACATAACCCAAAAGGGGTACTTTTCAATGCTGCTGCAAGCACTGGTGGATCACAAGGGACATTTCACCAACATCAATGTTGGATGGCTGGGAAAGGTACATGATGCTCGCATCTTCAGGAACTCTGGTCTGTCTGAACAGCTGCAGCAAGGGACTTTCTTTCCAGACCAGAAAATAACAGTTGGGGATGTTGAAATGCCTGTAGTTACCTTAGGGATTCAGCCTACCCCTTAATGCCATGGCTCATGAAGCCATGCACAGGCATCCAGGACAGTAGTCAGGAGCTGTTCAACTATAGGCTGAGCAAGTGCAGAATGGTGGTAGAATGTGCATTTGGATGTTTAAAAGCACACTGGCACAGTTTACTGACTTGGTTAGACCTCAGTGAAACCAATATTCACATCGCTATTACTGCTTGCTGTGTGCTCCACAATATCTGTGAGAGTAAGGGGGAGATGTTTATGGTGGAGTGGGAGGTTGAGGCAAATCACCTGGCTGCTGATTACACGCAGCCTGACACCAGGACCAGCACAGCAGGGTGCGCTGTGCATCAGAGAAGCTTTGCAAACCTGTTTTGTGATTGGCCAGGCTACAGTGTGAAAGTTCTGTTTGTTTCTCCTTGACGAAAACCCGCCCCTGGGTTCACTGTACTTCCCTGTAACCCAACCGCCCTCCCCTCCTACCTTCAATCACCACTTGCAGAGGCAATAAAGTCACTGATGTTTCAAATTCATGTATTCTTTATTAATTAGTCACAGAAATAGGGGGATAACTGCCAAGGTAGCCCGGGAGGGGTGGTGGAGGAGGGAAGCACTGAGTGGGGTGGTGGAGGAGGGGAGGAGAGAATGACAAGGCCACAATGCACTTCAAAACCTATTGAATGCCAGACTTCTGTTGCTTGGTCAGTCCTCTAGGGTGGAGTGGTTGGGTGCCCGGAGCACCCCTCCCGCCCCCCCGCATTCTTTGGTGTCTGGGTGAAGAGGCTATGGAACTTGGCAAGGAGGGCGGTTGGTTACACAAGGGCTGCAGCAGCAGTCTGTGCTCCTGCTGCATTTCCTGCACCTCAACTATATGCCGGAGCATATCAGTTTGATCCTCTAGTAGCCTCAGCATTGCCTCCTGCCTCTTCTCATCATGCTGCCGCCACCGCTCCTCTTGCTCCCGCCACCTCTCATCTTGCATTTCCCTCCTGTCCTCGCGTTCATTTTGTGCTTTCCTGGACTCTAACATTGCTTGCCTCCATGCATTCTGCTGGGCTCTTTCAGCGTGGGAGGACTGCATGAGCTCAGAGAACATTTCATCGTGAGTGCGTTTTTTTCACCTTCTTATCTGTGCTAGCTTCTGGGATGGAGATGATAGTGGTAGCATTGAAACATTTGCAGCTGCAGGAGGAAAAAAGGGAGTGTTGGGTTGACCATCTAAAATGGGTTGGCCATTTAAAAGGAGGGGCAAAGGTTTTGGGATTAACGTGCAGCACAAACTCAACTAAACCTCCCCTCACACCCAATTCTCTGGGATGAACTGCATGGCTAACAGCAGGGATGATTTCTTTTCAGCCACAGGCACACAGCCCAGCAGGAACAGCCACCTCTGAATGTCCTCTTAATAAAATTCCCCTATTTCAACCAGGTGACCATGAATGATATCACTCTCCTGGAGATAACACAGAGAGATAAAGAATGGACGTTGCTTGACTGCATTCCAGTAGCTTTACTGGCCGCGAAAACATCCCAAGTCTCCAGGGCAAATTAATCATTCAACATGCTTGCTTTTAAACCATGTATTATATTTACAAAGGTACGCTCACCAAAGGGGCCTTCTCCACCTTCAAGGTCCGGGAGCCTGGGTTGGGAGGGTAATGTCTCCAAGATGATAAACAGTCCCTGGTTGTTGGAGAGAATGGTTTCTTCGCTTGCCTGCTGTGTGCTATCTTCAACCTCCTCCTCATCATCATCTTTCTCGTCCCCAAAATCCTCATCCCTTTTGCGCGAGACTCACTTGCAAGAGTCCACTTACAGGGGTGAGGTAGTTGTGGGGGCACCCCCTAGAATTGTATGCAGCTCATGATAGAAGCGGCATGTCTGGGGGTCTGACCTGGAACAGCCGTTTGCCTCTTTGGTTTTTTGGTAGGCTTGCCTGAGCTCCTTAAATTTCACGCAGCACTGGTGTGGGTCCCTGTTATAGCCTCTGTCCTTCATGCCCTTGGAGTTTTTTTCAAATATTTTGACATTTTGTCTTTTGGAACGGAGTTCTGATAGCATGGATTCGTCTCCCCATACAGTGATCAGATCCAGTACCTCCCATCCGGTCCATGCTGGAGCTCTTTTGCGATTCTGGGACTCCATGGTCACCTCTGCTGACGAGCTCTGCATGGTCACCTGTGCTGATCAGCTTGCTACACTGGCCAAACACAAAATAAAATTCAAAAGTTCGGGGGGCTTTTCCTGTCTACCTGGCGAGTGCATCGGAGTTGAGAGTACTGTACAGAGCGGTCACAATGGAACACTCTGGGATAGCTCCTGGAGGCCAATACCGTCGAATTGCGTGCACCCTACCCCCAAATCCGACTCAGCGATGTTGATTTCAGCACTAATCCCCTTGTCAAGGAGGAGTACAGAAATCGATTTTAAGACCCCTTTAAGTCGACAAAAATGGCTTCGTAGTGTGGACGGGTGCAGGGTTAATTAGATCTAACACTGCTAAATTTGACCTAAACTCGTAATGTAGACCAGGGCTTAGTTCCACTTCCTCCTGACTGCCAGGCAGGTGGGAAGGGCATAGTAATCTATTGCTGGCATATATATCACCCAATGCTGGCTCGATCACTCTGGCCTCAAGAAAAAGAGGTGCAGTCGAAGGTTCACCATTCCCTATTCCTCCCCACCCAGGAAGCAGTAAACAGGCAACTAGCTCCACTTACTCCTAATGTTTGAACACAACATTTGGGTAGCCTATGCAGGACTGTAAGAGGATTCTTATTCCACCTTACTCCTTTGTATAGTCCAGGTCACAACCTAACCCAGAAATGAGCTCTATGATCCCCATTCTGTGAAGTGTGGAATGCCCTCAGCTCCCACTGATCCCAGCCCTCTGCAGCAGACACAACTAGGCCTTAGTGCCTGTTCTCTGCCTGAAGAAGTTTGTCCTGTGAACTAGCGTTAAGAAACAGACACTTGATAACAGTGTTGCTCAGTGCATTATCTTCAGAAAGCTTCATCTCTTTGCCTCTCTTCAAACATTTGCAAGGGCTGAACATTTTGAAAAATTACACCTTACAATATTCACCCCCTACCTCTATTTCAGCATATTTTAATAGGTGCAAGTACATCCATGTGCAGGGGCAGCTCCAGGCCCCAGCACGCCAAGTGCATGCTTGGGGCGGCAAGCCACGGGGGGCGCTCTGCCAGCGCCGCAAGGGCAGCAGGCAGGCTGCCCTCGGCGGCTTGCCTGCAGAGGGTCCGCTGGTCCCGCGGCTTCGGTGGAACCTCCGCAGGCAAACCGCCGGAGGCAGCCTGCCTGTCGTGCTTGGGGCGGCAAAATCCCTAGAGCCACCCCTGCTCATGTGATTGGACAGCTCAAAGGAAAGATAAGACATTAGATGTCTGAAGGACCTGGAACTTTTTCTCAGAGTTAGTGCTGCTCATTTCTCTGCTACTGCAAGTGCTGCAGCTTATAACTACTTTTGAGATTACTAATATAACTGAATGTGGTTGTGCATCCAAGGATCATCAGAATAAGGGAGCAGAGAATCCTGTGGCACCTTATAGACTAACAGACGTTTTGGAGCATGAGCTTTCGTGGATGAATATCCACTTCATCAGATGCATGTGTGAATTTCCAGGCGTTAATATAATGCTAGCAGCAGCTAGAATAACGGGTTGTGAATCAGGAGATGGGCCACGTTCTAGCAGTTAGTTGGAAAACTGAGAGGAACTGTTCTTAGTTTGCAAGCATTCACAGTCTTTGTTCCTCCTGAGCTGATTGTGTCAATTTGCAGATTGAACGAAGCTAGCAGTTCCCTTTAGTCTGGTACTAAGTTTTTTTGCTGCAGGATGCCACTTAGGTCTGCTATATGTGGCCAGGGAGGTTGAAGTGCTCTCCTACAGGTTTTTGTATTCTTCCTAATATTATTTGTGTCCATTTATCCTTCCTCAGGATCATGTCCATATGGCGAATGTATCATAGCAGGGGCATATGTGGCATATGATGGCGTTATTACATGATGAGTGCGGTGATGAACCAGTTTGGTGTGGCGTGATTGGTTAGGTACCTGTGTTGGGTTTGTGGTGTAGATATGGGGCAGATTGGCATCGAGTTGTTGATGATTGGTTCCTAGCTAGTATTATTGCTGTGCAGTTGCTGGTGGAAACATTTCAGGTTGGCAGGTTGTCGTGGGCGAGGTTGGCCTGGCCACCAGGCCTGGAAACTGTGGGATCATTTGTCCAGCATGTGTAGATCCCGTGGTATCCTGGAGGTTTTAGTGGGACTTATGTGATGGGCCATGGAGTCCTAGTTGGTTTTTTTTTGGGTTTGTCTTGCGTAGAGCTTCTGTACACGTCTGCTCTGTTGATCTGTTTCCTTCTTCTCTGGGGTATGGTATTTGAGAATGCTTGATGAGATTGTAGGTTGGTTTCTCTCTTGGTTAGAGCAGAAGCGTGTACCTCAGTCTTGGTAGACAATGGATTGTGCTGATGTGCCGGATGGAGCTGGGGCTGGGTAGCATAAGCGTAGGTTTTCGTATGGGTGGTGTTATGTGCCTCCCTTATTTGCACCGGGGTCTAGAAATGGACTGCCGTTTAGATTGTCGCTGAGGTTGATGTGGGTGGAAACTGTGGAATCTGGTGGAATTTTTCCAGATCTCCTCTCCTGGGTCAGATAGAAGATGTCATCAATGTAGCGTAGGTAGAGAAGGGACGTGAGTGGACGAGAGCTGAGGAAGTGTTGTTCCAGGTCAGCCATAAAAATATTGGCATATTGTGGGGCCATGCGGGTGCCCATAGCAGTGCCACTGATCTGGAGATATATATTGTCATCAAATACGAGAATAAGGGAGTCACACTGAGATGCTGTTAAATGCTGTGGTCAATTTTCATTAGGATTAGCATTAGGTTTGCTGCCTATCCATAATAAAAAAAAGAGCAGAAAATCATTGACCCAAACTGATAACTCTGATAACTCCAAATTCAGAAAACCTACTCCCACTGATTAGAACCTAACCTCAAAAGTAGCCCCACTGAAGCCCATGGGATAAGAATAGTAATAAAATCTATTCAATGTCAATCAAGATATCACAATCTGGTTTTAAGATTTTAAGAGTTAAAAAATAATAGGCATGGGACTATTTAACCCGCCAGTTAAAGGGTATAATCCACCTTTTATACATTAAAAAAAATAGAACAATATGATTGTCACTCAATACAAAATACAATTTCAATAGTTTAAATCCATTTATAAATTTTATTTTACCTAATCTGACTAGGCATTTGTGTCATAAGATCAGAGTGTTTGTGCATTTTCTATTGGACTTCAAACAAAAAATAAGCAATACCCTGAATGTATTTAACACCACTGTACAGGATGGGTCCATTGCGTCATCAGGTTTTAATTTGCCTGGACTGTAAATATTTGCTAAAATTTGCAAAACATTACTGAAAGCCTAACACACAGGAGTATCTTTCGTGAATACTCCCAGCAATGCATACTGTCATATAAAGAAAACTGTCATTTAAACAGCTGTGAGACAGCGAGCTGTCTCCCTCTGGGACAGCTCCTAATAAGCTATCAAAAATAAAGTAAGAAAAAACAAAGAAGAGCCTGTGATTATTTTAGTCTCTGGCAGATTTGCAGTAATATGTTCATCTCCATTATGCTCAGGACCAAATTCAGCCCTGCTGCAAACAAGCTGATGCTGTTGAACTCAGTGGAGTTTCATCAGTCTGAAGCTGGCCAGAGTTTATATGCCAAGGTTGCTTACACAATGATAAAAAAAAGTGCACTAACATAGCCCTGTTTATGTAAGAAATGAAATCTTGTTATGTTATTACATTAAACACTATAGAATGTTGCGTTAATCTACTATGCTAATGATTTATGCTAGAAAAGTCAATAACTACAACTAAAACTGAAAACACTATATAAACTAAACTTTGCTTTCAAGATATACTCACACTATAATCTTTCTTAGAATTACATTTGCTACTTTGACTAGTGGGTCTGTGCTTTTTACTAGAGTTATACAAGACTGGACCATTTCTCTTCTCATGGATTCTCACAACATTTTCTGTGGTTTTGATCCACGTGAATTTGTTTTACAATTCATGAGATACAGATTCCAAAAGCCAAATTTGATTGAAATCCTGCACACTGAATAAGGGGGGAGTCCTGTGGAAAAAGTAGCATGTGCTCATGTAATTAAAGACTGTATCAGATGCACAAGGGGTCTGAATTAGGGTAGCTTACTTCTGGTTTTTCCTAGCTTTTGAGTTTTCAACCTAAATAATGTTATTTATAGTAGGTTTGTGTGTGTAAGTGTCTGTGTGATTTCCTGTTGTTTTTTTTTTAAAAAAAAGATAAAACAAATTCTATTATGTGCACCTCTAACAACTCCCTGTTGCACATCATCATCAGGCTAGAGGCATGAACCTTTAGTACTGCAACACTTGAGCTACAGGACCGACCATTTGAACAGGCAACAAGAGAACATTATTTTCCTAGAAGCAACAATTAGTTGCTAGATCCTGGTGCTGGTCCCAGAGAATGTCCAGGACTCAGGAATAAGTCCAGTCTAGTCTGACTCTCTCCTTCCCCCCACTACCACCATCCCCACTCCCACAGTTTGGGGAGTTCCTCTCCTCTGTGTTGCCCAATGAGGGAGAGATTGGCCTCTGGTGCCATTGTGTTGAGTCTAGAACATGGTTGTTGGAAGCCCAGCTGATCAACTTCTCTCTCTCTCCTGCCCCATGTGGTGACCTCAGAAGGAGTGGGAAGTAAATGTGCCACTAGGGCCATACGTTGGGTCTTAGTGTTTACAATGGAGGGATGGGGGAGCACAGTGAGTTTTTTTCCCCTTCCACTACAGCTGTTCTGAGAGCTCCCTGGTCTTCTGCATGTAGTGGGAGCTGCTGCTACTGCTGCTTTGGCGGCAGCATGAGCCTGACTTTGGTATATTCAAAGATTTGGGCAGACTGGCAGGAACTCAACAGAGAGAGGGAAATGGTGATTTTTAACACTCAGGCAAACCTGAGTAGAATTTCATAGGACAAAGAAAAGGCAATTCTGTAGAAAAAGGAGATGCTCCCTGCTGAGTATCACAGGCCTGCTGAAATCAGTGAGGATGCAAGACCTTCTCAAAGAAAAGCTTCCTTTACAATGGAAAATATTAAGCAACCTAAATATAGGAGTCATTACCAGGTTCCTTATAATAAGCAGCATAAGGCCCAGCCCATTAGTATTTCTGTGGTGTCATGCAGCCAACATTGTTTCTGTAACAGTCTAAGACAGGGGTCGACAACTTTCGGAACATAGCCCACGGCTTCCCGCAGCTCTTACTGGCCAGGAATGGTGAATCGTGGCACCTGTGAGCTGCAGAGGGCCATACCTGCGGATGGTCAACGTAAACAAAATGTCTCACGGCCTGCCAGCAGATTACCCTGATGGGCCATGTGCCAAAGGTTGCCGACCTCTAGTCTAGGAGACTGTGGACTCAATAGGAATCCTCAAACGCATAAAGTTACTTGCATAAACAAATGCAGGACCAGGCCCTAAATTCCTTCACTAACTAGATTAGCTGATCCTAGATATGATACCAAAGTGAGTTCCCCTGTTCTCAAAGGAAGAAAAACTACAACATTAATATTATTTTCTAGAATTTTGCCCATAATGAGAAACTAGTCCAGGTAAGAGAGGAAAACTGTTGGTCCTAGGAAGCAGCAACAGGAGCTTTCTGTGTTAAATTATATTAATAGTGCATATTTCTAAAAGGTCAGTGCACATTAGAAAATGTTCATTATATAGGGTTGCCAGTTTTGGTTGTATGTATTCCTGGAGACTTCATCACAACATAATCTTTAATTAAAGATTGATCTTTAATTCCTGGCGACTCCAGGCCAATCCTGGAGGGTTGGCAACCCTATCATTACAAATCTTCCAGTTAAGGCTTTGTGCATTATGGGCAGAGGTGAAAGTAAGCCTATATGCCCTAGTATGGCGTACTGGCAAGAACTGGTGCGCCGTACCCCAGGCCCTTTAAACTGCTGCCAGAGCCCCGCTGCTGGAGCCCTGGGGTAGCAGCAGCAAGGTTCCGGGGGTTATTTAAAAGGGCGGGGCTCCCCCTGTCTCTACTGCCCTGGGCCCTTTAAATAGCTGCCGGAGCCCCGCCACCACTACCCCAGGGCTCTGGGGGCTATTTAAAGGGCCTGGGTGGTAGAAGCAGGGGAATCCTGGGCCCTTTAAATAGCCCCGGAGCCCTGCTGCCAGAGCTTTGGGGTAGCAGCAGCAGCAGGGGCTCCAGCAGCAGTTTAAAGGGCCTGGGGTGGTAGCAGCAGCCAAGCCTGAGCCATTTAAACTGCTGCCGGAGCCCCTGGCTGCTGCTGCTACCCCGGCAGGGGAGGGGGAGGGCACTCACCAGGTACAGGGTGGGCCGGGGCTTACTCTGACCTCCCCATCCCCGCCCCTTCCACCCGAGGCCCCACCTCTTTAGGGGGCAAGAGCCAGCCCCAACCCAGCCTCGTACCAGTAAGTCCCTATTTCTACTTTCACCGCTGATTATGGGAGACATTTTCTTGTTGCTTGTCTGCCTAAGTCTGCCCAGTTCAATCAGTATGTGCACTCAAAAAATGCAGCAGGTTGCTGGATAATGTAACTGCTAGAAAGCTGCAGAGAAGCATTAGGCCCTGTCATCAGTCTTCCATTGTGTTAGGCCCTGGAGCATTTCCTAATACAGTAATGCGAGTGATGCTAATCAGATCCTCATATCTTGATGCCTTACAGAGTTTCCAGAAGGCTGTATTAATCAATATCATCACTTTCCCATCATTGTGCAAGGGGAGTAATTTTATATATGCAGCATTTGTTAAGATTAATATTTTTGCCCACCTTAACTTTAATAGGAAATCTGTCTTACAGACTTCCTCCTCTTACTAATTTTTGCTCATGCTGGGTAATAGTTTAACAATACGTTGAAGTATTTCTGATTATCTACTTTTTGGAAGAAAAATGAGTGATTAACACAAACTTTTTCCACGAAGGCCAAGATCTTCATTTTCGATAACATTTTCAATTTAATATTTCCTTTCACAGTACATTGATTAATGTACTGCTAGTCTACATTTTTCTTCAAATGATATATTTTGTACATTTCAGAATAAACATTAGTAAATATATTTGCTGACCTTTTAAGGCTGTTAGAGATCAAAAACAAAATTTCTTGTCACAGCCACTGCAAAATAAATTACTGTTAAAAAATACTATTGATAGTCTCCCAAATAAACCAAAGCTATTTGAATAATACATAGGGAACACAGAAACGTCTGAAAGAGACTGACTAATAGACTTTTATGTGTTGTTTTTAAATTACAATCCAACTGCCGAAGAATACTTTAAAGGTCAAAGTGATTCTAAAGACAGCCAAGTAATCTGAAACATCTATGATGAATGTGCTGTTAATTATTTATAACAGTTCAATAGGCAGCTGCTAGAAGTTTCTGAAACTACATAGCATCTTACATTTATAGTGAAGATTTTAAAGTCAAATTAATATATTTCAGTCAAAGAACCAGCATGCTGAAAAGTAAATCTGTACATTTTGTTCATATGAGTAGAGTACCAGCTGCGGTAATGGGAATACTTAGATTAGTAACACAAGTAGGATTTGGCCCTAAGTGATTCGCTATTTAAGAGCAAATTTAACACTCACTGTTCTGTTCATTTAACTTTTCTTTAACAGGTCAGATCTATTTTTAAACAGGAAATGTGTGCAGTTTATTTCTTCTCAGTATTTTTTCTGAGCTAGAAGACAATGCTACTGATACTTGGGGCCCAATTATGCCTCCTTTGAAAAAGGAATAGGGAGAAGGCACATGCCTGAGCACTAGCCTCAGAATAGAAAAATGATGTCTCTGAAACAAACAATCCTACCAGTGATGAAGGCCATATTAAGTTCCTAGACACACAAACTAGTTTTTAACCACTCTTTGCTATTCATACTGCAGAGCCCTTACTGCTAAGGGAGAATAAGCTAATTCTTTCCTGACCTGCACATTATTATCAGAACTATTAACCAGTTCCAGTTGGCAAATTTCTATTACTTGTGATGTACAAAGCCAGAAAGAACTAAGTCTGACATTGGGATACTCTACACTGAGGGCTAGCAGTTAGAAAATCCAATTTTGTACATGTAAAAAATTAGATCTGTGTCACATGGGGGTTTAAAGGACTGAGTCACTTGGTAGAGTATAACTAAGGTTACCACCTTTGAAATGCAAAAAAAGGCACACTCTAACCCCTACAAGGCAACACCGCAACCTCCCTCCCCCTTCAACAGCCATATATAGAATCCAGAGAGAACACACATATAGATAAGATTTGATAACATCATTTTCTTACTGCAGATTTGGGAACACTGCAACATCTTTACCTGGACACAGAAACTTTTAACCTTAGATATCCCAGTGCATTGTGATAATAATGCAAATCTTTAGACCCACATAAATACAGGGTCACCCGGGGGGGTGCAAGTGGAGCAATTTGCTCCGGGCCCCGCAGGGGCCCCCATGAGAATATAGTATTCTATAATATTGCAACTTTTTTTTTTTTATGGAAGAGGCCCCTGAGATTGCTTTGCCCCAGGCCCCCTGAATCCTCTGGGAGGCCCTGCATAAATAACTCAGCAGATTTAATTATTTTTCTGGTAACTGGTAAATCCACAGAAAAGCAGCCAAGATAGTCAAATATTGGTCAGGTCATAATCCTAGGTATAATTGCTCCAAAATGCTAGTGCCCCACTCTGCCTTTCCTAATGCTGCTGGAATCGATAGTTCCAATGGAACAAAAGGGTAACTGATCACCTGGATGGAATTTTCTGCAGCAAGTCACTCCTTAATTGACTCGATCTGCCTGTGACTCTTTAGTTCCTGTAAGCTTTTTCAGCTTTAGGCTACTCCTCTGCGAGGGCTACTAATATAAAGACATTGACTAGCTCCTACACAGGGGTGAAGGGGGCAACAAGAGCCCCCTCTCCATGCCCCTGCACAGGAGCTGATCAGAGCTCTAATGGGAGAGTAGGACCTCCTCCTTCCTAGCACTCCCACAGGTACTAGCGGTCAGGGAGAGGTAAGGGAAGGGGCAGGCCTCCTAACCTCCTGCTACACTGGCCAACAGGGAATCTCCATAAAGGTGGTAAAGCAGTGTGTGCTGGCTTGGAGCCCCTAAGAGGGAACCTAGCTGGGTCTTTCCATGTCATTTCCTGCACTCCTAGAACAGAAAACAGCCCATAGTTTGGAATTCCCAACTGCTGGTGGTCAACGCAGCTGCTAACACCTCTTTAAATATGAGGTAGCTTTATGAAAGGCTGTGGAAGAAGGCAGGGCCAGGAGTACAGTGATGAGGAGGCTCCTCCCTCCTTTATATTCCTATTTATTGAGGCAGTAAATCAGTTCAACCATCGTGTCATGTTAGATGACCCCCTTTCTGTGGCAAGCCACCCTGGGTTGAATGTGATTTGGCAACGGGGCTTTTACAGTTGAACTGCTACATCGCCAATTATCCTGTGAGGACCTCACAACAGCAACACTTGACCTCAGGACCACATGCCTCAGTTACTGTAATCCTCACTTAGCAGGGTTTCTCCAGTGCTGGCAGCTTGTTCAGAATGCAGCCAGGACAACACATATGCCTTCTGGCTATAGCTACTGTTACCATGAAAGGGCCACCCTGTGTGCTTCTCATCAGCTGCCTGCTGCAGTCAATTGATTTTAAGATAGCACTCTTGATTTTTAAAGCCCTTAATGGTCTCAAAGTCAGTTATAGCTTCAGCCTCAGCTTGGTGGGTCTCTGTGGTCAGGCACTATCCATCATTTAAGTTCCTCACCTCTGCTTCTTAAAGTGGGTCTAAAATGTGGGAATTGCTTCTCCCTAAAATCCATTTCCATCAAGCTCTCCCTGACTTCTATAAAACACCTTAAAACTTCTTGCTATGAAGGTTTATTTGTTACTGTTATAACTGTGGACCCTATATCCATGCCTCTCTGTCCTTTTACCCATTTTCCCTGTTTGGTTTTTCTAGATCCCTTTGATTTTATTTTTTCAAAGGCAGTTTTACTATTTTAACTCTTTTAATTATTCCAATGTTTTTAATGAAGTACAGTTCTTTAGTTCTGTTACACTCATTATTTATCATATCATCATGAGATGGGGCAAAAGCCACTAAGCAGCACAAGGTAACCAGGGCCAGCTCTCGGTTTTTTGCTGCCCCAAGCAAAAAAAAATAAACCTCTGAGAGCGCAACTGCCAAAGCAAAAAAAAAAAACCAAAAACCTCAGAATGGTGTCCCTGGAATTGTGCTGCCCCAAGCACGTGCTTGGTTTGCTGGTGCCTAGAGCCGGTCCTGAATGTAACATTTCTAAATGGTTCCAAGAGCAATAATAGTTTTCAACGGCCCTAGGCGAATGCAAGATACCTCTTAACAGGGAGTGCCTGCAGTAGCCCTGTTAAAAACAAGTACTGTATCTGCACTGTGGATAGACAGGTTACAATGAGAGAGAGAAAGAGCATTCCGCTCTGCTTGTATAATAACAAAATGAAATGTGTCGGGAAAATGCCATAACCTCCAGATTTACACCTGCTGCATTAAGATCTATGCCTATATTAATATGAAGTTCATTTTGTTATTATACAAGCACAAACACACACCATGTTAAAGCTGTATTTAAATAACTTTAGAAAAAAGGGAAATGTTAGTTATATAACAATATAGGGTCAACATACAATAATTTGCTTAACACTGTTAATTCCGTATTTACATATGTACCAATATGCATCACAACAGTATAATTGTAATTTCTTATTGTAAATGACCAAAACATCAATAATTGAAATCTCCCTCCAAAAAACCCCCAAAAATCCACGCCTGAACTGAACAATATAGCTGGCAGCTAGTTCCAAACAAACCCCATCCTGCATATAGGGAATGAACTAGGCTCAATTCTGTATTCACTAACAATTCAAACCTCAGAAGCTACAGGAGCATTGTCTGTCAGCATTTTCGAGAGAAACGGATATAATCCCACCTACTGTTTGGCTGTGCAAGACCTTCTGTACAAACAAGGCTATCGCATTATTAAGAAGCAAAAGAATATCTCATCAAGTACTGGAGCTACTCAATCAGAGGAAGGCGCTTAATGTCATTTCCTTTACAATGTACAGCTTTAATTTTTAAAACACCAGGCAATGTCCATCCTAGAAATCTTCATAAGAAGCATGGCAAACACCAAGTCTCTTTACACTTCCACTCTGAACTACCATATCTCCAAATCGATCCCCTTTCTCTACCAATGGGAGATTTCCCTGATACCACTCAATTTCCCCTTTCCACCACTGTGAGATTCCTGCCATTTCCTCTTTCTGCCCTACCCCTCATACAAAGTTCTCAGCTGTACTCCAGCCTCAACCTTCTCACAGCTTTTGATATTGTTGATCACCCCCTTCTCCAGGACATTCTGTCCCCCCTTGGCTTTCATTGCCTACACTCCCTTCCCTTTACCCTTTCAATGTATCCTTTGATGATTTCTCTCTCACTCCCTCTGCAAAGGACCTACAGGGCTTTGTCCTTGTCCACTACGTTGTCCAACCTCATTCATTCACACAAATTTATCTATCATCTTTATTGTGATAGCTTTCAAATCTGTTTCCCCATGCCTGACCAGTCTCTGCCTGTCCAGTCCTGTATATTTAAATTTCTTTCTCTAAGGTTTCAACCTGGATGGCTCACTGACAACTCAAGCTGAACATGTTCATGTAGCGCAGAAGCACTATCACTTGGGATATTTAAAACTAGACTGAACACAAAACAAGAAGGAATCACATATAATGTGGTTCTTCTCTGACAAATAACATCGGGGGTCTCATGGTTGTTGTCTCTCAGTGATTTCCATATCAAATGCATCTATCTTAAAAGAAAAATGATGAGAGATGAGCCTTGATAGTTTGACTCTTAGAGAATTTCTTATGTGTGTTTTGCTAAAAATAATTGATTTTGTGCTATTTTCACTGTCTGTATTAAACTACTTATTTTTTGATTAGGCACTTTAAACTTCTAACCACTTATTGCTCATTTTATCTTAAGTTGGGGCAATGATTTAATTAAGTAAAAGATTTTTAGTGGCATGCTATTATTATAAAATTGACTAAATACATTAGGAATATTTTCACAGGAGAATATTATATGTCTCTGCAGAATGTTTTACAGCAAAGACCTTTATACAAGTGTTACATCATAAGTGATATGTTCCTACACTTCAGCTTGCAAGACATACTGATTGTAAAACAAAACGTAATGAATGAAGTCTTTCTGAAAAACTACTGCCCTGTGATCCTTAAAATATGCACATATTTCAAGGAGCCAATAATCAAACCAATCTAATTAAGAAATAGATATTTAAAAGGCCATCAAAAATGTTGGTAAATCATACCCAGCACACATAACCTGATGTTTGCACTAGTTTTTATGTAGAATTAAAATAGCAATGGAACCTCATCTGAGATTTACTCTATGGATGATTTAGAGAGATTAAATTGCACTCAAACAGGTTTTACAAAATAAAAAATCTCATTAAAAATTCAACATTAACACCACAGGAACCTGCAATAATTGTGTTATCTTTCTGTACACATAACAGAAGGTGCTACAGTACCAGTCACTACAGAGTGAAAAGTGTTTAGGCTAAGATTTGCACAGCCACCAGAAGTTGTCTATAGCAGTAGTACAAAGACTAAGGTTGTTGCACTACACTGTAACATGAAAAACATGTCACAAGAAACAAGATTAGAAATTAAAGCTGCCTTCACAAACATGATCACAGCATGTAATCCCTTCATCAATTTTTACTTAAAGCGTCAATTCTTTGTTAAGATTTTGGAGGGAGAGGGTGCCTTAAATTGCACTTTTCACTTGTGAGCAAGGATCTTTTAGACAATCTCATTACAAGCACACTGCCATCTATTCATGGGTTTTCTGCATCAAAAATAAAAAAGTAGCTTAGTTTCCCTTTGGCCTAGCAAAAAAAGAGATCTCCCTACGAAGCTTATTTTAAAAGGAAACACACTGATAATGTTGATATCATGATAATGATTAAAAATGAGGTTTTCTATGCATGATAGTAAAGCTTTATTTCCCCTAAGATATTAGCTTTAAAAGACCTATAAGAGGAGATAGTGTTGCCTAGTGGGCAGCACACTGGCCTAGGACTCACAATATCTGGGTTCCATGCCTAGCTTTGCTGCTGGGTGACCAGGGGCAAGTCACTTCCCCTCTCAGATTCCCCATCTGTATAACAGGGATAATGACACTGAACTCCTGTGTAAATCAAATGATGAAAAGGACTAGATCTGAGAAGCTGGCTAGCTTCGATTTATCAGTTCACCAGCAGCTCTATCGAAACATCAAGGCCTTGACCCTACAAACACTTACACACACACATAACATTATGCATGCAAGCAGTCCTCCTGAAATCAACACTCACAAACCAAAGTTGTGCAATACACCGGTCTGATGGCCATCTTCTTTGGGACTTAACAGGGGCCTTCAGAACTGAAAGTATGAGTTTCTCCAGCTGAAGCTTAGAGGCCAAGGCTCTCCAGGTGACATTGTAATGGACTCATATCTTTTTTCATTCAGGCACAGAGAGGGTCCTGAAACACATATGCACCCTCAGGTTACGCCTATGTCAAGTCTTTGTGGACTAGGGCCAGCAACTGAAAGGTGTAAAAGAGGAGAGGATTTTCAGATCGCTCTTCATAGCATCCAAGCCACAGGTGTAAAAAACAAGCAAAGCTACAGTGTCCCAATCACCAAGGCCACTGCAACTGTTTCCATCCAGTGTTCACTTGAGCCTATCAGCAGCTCAAAAGGTCTCTGAGGAATGCAGCAGTCAGTTTATACAATTAGAATCAGAGCAGCAAATGTCCGGTCAGGGATGTATACTGGGGCTGAAGGGAGCGGTCTTAGTACAATTGCTGATTGCCAGAAAAATTAATTAAAAAGATTAGTCTCATGACCAATATACAGTATTAGGGATTTTCAGTTCCTGCTTTTGCCAGCTGTTCTGCTTAAACACACTGTAGACCAGGGATCGGCAACCTGTGGCACGCGAGCCAATTTTTAATGGCACGTGGGGTGGGCTGAGCGGATCAGCCTCCGCCGCTCAGGCGCTTTCTGCCGCCGGCTGCTGCCAGTGGGGGATCCTCTACCAGTCCCACTTAGCACCCACT
The DNA here is from genome assembly GCF_003597395.2 of Chelonoidis abingdonii. Classification (NCBI taxonomy): domain Eukaryota; kingdom Metazoa; phylum Chordata; order Testudines; family Testudinidae; genus Chelonoidis; species Chelonoidis abingdonii. Next base: position 193,987,937 of record NC_133771.1, on the reverse strand, counting down.
GCCGGCCTGGGGGAAGGAACCCTAGGCTGGCAGGGGGCTGAGACCCCAGCTGGCAGAAGCCCGTGGCTGAAACCCCAGAGCAGCAGCGAGCTGAGCCGCTCAACCTGCAGCCGCTCTGGGATTCCCGCTGCTGGCCCCTTGCCAGCCAGCGTCCCCCTGCCGCAGCCCCACTCAGCCCCCACTGCCAGCCTGGGGTTCCTTCCTCCAGGCTGGCAGGGGGCTGAGACCCCAGCTGGCAGGAGCCTGCGGCTGAAACCCCAGAGCGGGCCCTTTGACAGCCAGGGTCCCCCTTGTGGCAGCCCCACTTACCTTGCGCAGGTACCCTTCCAGACAAGGTCCAGGCCTGCGGCCCTGCTCAGCCCTACCGGGGCCAGCTCACTCACCTCATCTGCCAATCTGGGGTTCCAGTTGCTGACTTCTTGCCAGCCCGGTCTAGATCTCCAGCTCTGCTCAGCCTGCTTTCTGGCCTGGAGTCCCTGCAAGCCACCCTGGGCTCTTCTCCTGGCCTTGGATCACTGCTCTGCAGCCTCACCGCTGTGGCCCACTGTTCCCAGCCTGGGACAGTGAGGGTTGCACACAAGGGAAGAGGGGGTCCAGCTCAGCACCCCCATCTTAAAATTGCTTATCTCAGACCACACTGTGTTTGACCTTGTGCCTGCCTTCTATCACCATTTTTTTCCCCACTGAGAGTTGAAGGGAATATTTGACAAAATGGCAGCTCCTAAGAAAGTGAAGCTAGATGTCCGATCATTTCAGCCTGCTTAGACAGATGCATTAGGGTTTATTAAAAAGAAGGACCGTGCTATTTGTGCTTTCTGTTATGAAAGTGTTGTTTGTCGCACGTCAAGTGTTCAATGACATTTTGAAATGAAGCACGAGAAAACTTTTCTTGACAAAGCAGACAAGACTGAATCAATCAAAAAGGCAGTAGCAGCCTATGAGAAGCAAAGTAGTGTTTTTAAAAGCTTAAGTGTAAGTAAAAATCAAGCTACAGAAGGAAGTTACAAGATTGCACAGTACATTGCAAAAAACGGAAAGCTATTTACAGATGGGAAATATATAAAAGAAGTTTTTTTCAGCAGTTCGGAGATTTTGTTCAATGATTTGCCAGATAAAGATACAATCACATCTAGAATAAAAGAACTGTCCAGCTCTGCCAGAACAGTTGAGAGATGCATAAGTGAAATGGCAGAAAACATTAAGGAAAAGCAGACAACTGCATTAAAAGACACAGCAGTGTTTAGTGTTGCAGTTGATGAGAGTGTGCATATAAACGATGTTCCACGTTTGGCAGTTGTTGCAAGATACTGTGCTTCCGATGAAATCCAACAGGAACTTTGTTGCCTAAAACCCCTAAATGCACAACAAAGGGGGCAGATATACTGGAAAGTTTTGTAAACCATTTTGAAGAACGAGGAGTTGATATCAGAAAAATATTTTGTGTGACAACGGATGGTGCTCCTGCCATGGTCGGAAAACAGAAGGGATTTGTAAAGTTGCTTGAAGATCAAATTGGCCATCCAACAGTCAAATTTCACTGTATCATCCATCAAGAAAACTTGTGTGCTAAAATTTCTAATTCAGAGCTTAATAATGTGATGAATACAGTGGTGCGAATTGTGAATTTCCATGTTGCTCGATCTGCTTTGACTCACAGACAATTTCAAGCACTGCTAGAAGAGATGGACAGTGCTTATAACGACATCCCACTTCACAGCAACATTCGGTGGCTAAGTCGTGGCAAGGTTTTGGTGCGCTTTGTAAACTGTTTTGATGCCTTTTTGTCGGAAAAAGAACAAAAGTACCCCGAACTGGATGATGACAAATGGCTGTGTAAGCTCATGTTTCTAACTGATATCACCGCTCACCTAAATGAACTCAACCTCTGTCTTCAGGGTGCAGGGCAAACAGTTGCGGATCTTTATGAAGCCTGGAAAGCATTTGTTGTGAAACTAGCATTTTTTTCCAGGGGTATTCAAATGTCTACTTTCCACTATTTCCAACTCATAAAAGAGCTATCGACACGTTGCACTGTCAATGTCAATGAGATTGGAAAGTACATGCAAGAACTGGAATCAGAATTTTCTGACAGATTTCAAGATTTCCAGCAATTTGGCCCAGTGCTTTCTTTTCTAATTAAACCTGAAAAGTTCAACAAAAGGACTTGGATTTGTCTGTATTTCAGTGGATGGGTGTTGAAGATTTCGAAATGCAATTCATTCAGTTAAAAAGCTCAGAATTGTGGACATCAAAGTTTGTGGATCTGCGGAGCGCACTTGAAATCACCGAGAGAGATCATGGGGTCTCTATTCTGACCTGCTGGACATCTCTGCCAGTGAAATTTAACTGTTTGAAGAAAATTGCGTTTGCAATGCTTTCAGCATTTGGATCCACATACCTCTGTGAACACGTATTTTCACACATGAAATCTCTCCTCTGTCCCTCTCGGAGCCAGTTAACAAGTGATCACTCAGAAGCCTGTGTGCAGCTTAAGGTATCCAAATACGTGCCAGACACTGGAAAATGCAGGAAGGAAAAGCAAGGGCAAGGATCACACTAAACTGATAAGATCTGCATTTTAATTTAATTTTAAATAAAGCTTCTGAAACATTTTCAAAACCTTGTTTACTTTAAATATTACAGTAGTTTGGTTATATATTATAGATTTATAGAGAGACCTTCTAAAAAATGTTAAAATGTATTACCGCACGCAAAGCCTTAAATTAGAGTGTATAAATGAAGAGTTGGCACACCACTGCTGAAAGGCTGCCGACCCCTGCTTTAGACATTACCCTGGGGATGATACTCCATTGTGTGTTTATTTCAGCAGCTGCTTGATCGTTTATATTTTTTTTTCAATTTTCTGCACAATACTTTTTTAAAAAGATGGCTTTACAAAAACAAGGATTATTGAGCAAACAGAAGATACCGGAGCTGAACTGCTATAATGGCCCCATCCTACCAGGTAAGGCATGCTTCCTGACTGGTGTGCAGTGCCCTGATCTCTCAGAGAGCTGAGGCACTCAAGGAGCTCCCAGGAAGTACACAGCACCTTGAAAGAGCAGGTCCTAACAAACCTGTGCAAAATAACAGCACACAGTAAAATGCCAAGCATTATCGGAATAGCTATCAAGGACAATTTACTTCCATGCATCTACTATTGAACAGATGGAAACACAAACTATGGCAAAACCTGTAATATAAACCAACATTGCCCTCAGCAATCTCTGCTACAGGAAACAGACAGACCATCACACCAATATTTTAACAGAATTTCTGCTCACAATGCAGGATTAGATGGCATTACTGCTTACAGTATTAAATGCTCAATCCAGTTGAAATTAACCTAGGCAGCTGTAGTCTCCCAGAAGCTCTGCAGAATTCCTATTAATCCAGTAGCTAGACTCAGCCCTGGGTTAGCCAGAATAATCTAGGGTGGTTGAAAGTCCACAGTGAGTTCTGCAGTTGGCTAGCATGTTTCCAAAGTGGGCAGCACGGATCATGGCTGGGGCAGCGATCCAGCACACAGGAGCCTTTGCCAGTGGGCTCCTCTGCACCTTGCCCCCAATTTAATTTAAAGCTGCCTTCCTCCAGAGGAAACCTCTATCATGCCCTTCCTACAAAGTGAATCCTTCTGGGGCACAGCTGTTCTTGCTGGCACAGGCAGGAGCATGTAACTTTTCCCTCTGTCAGTGAGGATGAATTGAGCCCAATAGCTGCCACTGTGACAGTGATGTTGATGGGAGAAATACCCTTTTATTCACCAAACCCACATAACCCCTTCCTTTAAAGCAGACTCGCCCGGCCTTATCTTATTTACACTGAAGCTCCTTTACACTGCCAGAACAGTCTAACAATCAGGCCTTCAGACTGCCTGGCTTCATTGTCATGCACGGGAATCACGCTCATGATAATGACATTGGAGGAATTGCACAACAGATACTCAGGACATATCCAGACATCCTGCTGCAAGGGAAGCTTCAACATGAACTGAGGAAGAACCTTAAAAAGGAGTCATGGCCAAATGCTCCTGTTCTGCTCTGGCCAACCTGAGAAGCCCTTTCCTGAAGGTAACTAACAAAAGCAGCTTTGATAACCACAGGTAAAACTGTCCACACTTGTAAAGTTCCCAGAGTTGGCCACAAACTCCTGTGTTCCAGACTTACTCAAACCATGTCCTGATTTTGGCCTGCTGCTGCCCTCCCTAAGAGGCTAGCCTGTGTGCCATCTACCTCTCTCCTCACTTATGCTGTCTCTCCATTCCTCTACCAGCCTGTCACAGTGCAAAAGGCACTGCAAGATCAAGAGACAAACGAAAAGAATGTCATCTGTCTGCTGTCTATCTAGCAGCTTCACATCAGGAACACGCTTCCTAATTATGATGACAGTAACGGCGAGATTGGTTAGAGTGCCATGGGAGGGAAAGAAGAAATACTGGATGAGTCTCAGTGTTTTGATTTAGGGAGCTCATTCTCTGAGACACATTTCTCACTATTAGTGCTGTTTGTTTTGACTCTTCCTATTTCTCTCAGTCAGGACAATGAAAACATACTCAGTTTCACTCTGGAGTGTAGTCTCTTTCCAGTCAATTTCATGTTCTCATTCATTAGTACTACGTATTTTGGGGTTGCAAAAAAGGCAGAGAATTTCTGGGGGAAAGGGGAGAATAAATGTATTTCTACTGGAATTTCATGTAAATTCACTGAAATGTTATTTAGGAGTTTGTAAAAGTATGTTATTAAAAATATTAAATTTGGGGGCAAATGTCATCTATTTCATCCTATTTTTCCATTATGCAGATATCTGAAATCGCATAGCAAGGAAGTGATAAGACTGATATCTAAAAACAATCTGCTGACAAACATCTCTTCCAAATGTAACCATAATAACAAGAAACATACAAAACTGAGATTTGCCACATTAATAAAACAGAGAGCTCTTGCACATTAGTACATTCAAACCAATATTTCGTTCTCAAAGCAAAAAATAGTGATTTCACATTGGAATATAATTCAATCACTCAAACAACGCTCTTGTCCAAATGGATATCAGAATCCTTCCAGCAACTGAGTTTGCTGGCTTTAAAATGAAAAACCTTCAAATGACAGAGTACCAGAATAAAAATGCGTTGTCCTGGAAACAGACTCCTAGTTTCACAATCTACGGTATGCATTTCCAAGTGGCTGTTGATAAATGTTTACATGTGTATTAAAAAAACCCTCTGTTTAATTTGAATTGTTGCAGAAATGTCAAGAAAGAGGATAATGCAGCTCCCTTTACCCAGAATCTCTTTTTGCTGTTAGACTTCCTCAAGTATCTTTTCTCTGTCCCTTGAATCTGTAACCCCGGATATAACAGCAAGACTGTGATCAACACATTGAGTTGACACTATCCAACTAATTCTCAGCAAAACCAGGATGACAGGATGTCTTGAGGTGATATAACTCTGAGAGCCATGATTCCAAAATAGTCTGATCAGTCATTTTCATGCTCTCAATTAATCCACTGATTCATCTTTACCAGCTTGAGTACAATTTTTCAGTAGGTTCTAAAAGATGAGTTCTCCTCATTTTCCATGTTAGTACCTTGATATGGAAGTGAAAAGAGATATGAGTCCAGATACCCAAAAGCTAACAGAGTTTGGTTGAATACATATCCAAGATGCTCTTTGTCTACGTAGCTCTCCAAACTATACACCTGCTCTGTAGTAGCAACTAGATGAAATGGAGCATTCCACATATTGATTGCAGAATGTATCAGGCCTCATTTCTTATCAAGTTCCAACAAGGAATAAATCAAAGAATACTAAGCACCTGTACCTGGAGGAGACACTGATTCTGGTGTCTTCTGTTGTTTAGTTAAGACTGCAGAGCCTTTGGTCTTGGTGATTCGAGATCTGGTTAGGAAAAAAAACTTTGTTGGAATGCTTTGTTTTATGTTTCATTGTTTTTATGGATTTAATAATACAGCAAACTCTAAAATGGTTCAAAGTCCCACAACAGAAATGAAAACAATGTACTAAAATAACAGTTAAATGATGTCATTGAAAAGAGCACAGCAGGAACTAGGTTAGAATGTTCCCATTTTAGCACCACCACATTTGTTTCAACAGGTTTAGTTTTACTGGTTTTGTTTAACTAACTCCAGTGAAATGCTACATAATCCATAGCTGGGCAATATCTTCTGAAATCTATCAATTTTTTCAGTACTGACCTCAGACAACAAAAATCATTGGATGCATTTTTAAAATCTTTAGATTCATCCACTGTAAAATTCTCAACTGAAAGAGACTCCTACCCTAAACCAACATAGAATGTGAGTCACCAAGCAATGTATTACCCCAGCTGTAAGTAAGGTTTATTTAAATGTGAGTAACTTGGTAGCAAATCACTCCAGGAATGTTTAAAAAAGCACTACAGATGTTAGATCTTAGGTGTAAATTCACATTTCTAAAACTTCCAGGCAATGATCAAGGGAGAGCCTTACAATTCATAAGCCCATAAAAACAGATGCACTAAAAGAATCACAGCTATACAGTATAGCCATTGGGCCATGAAGCTAAACATTTGGAAGCACACGGAAGGCAAATCGGACTCTACTGATTAAATGGAACGAGTTGGTTCTATGTCATTTAAACTTTAAATCTAAGCTATGTCATAGGAGTTCTGGAAAACTTATTGAGTGCTTCCCAAGATCACAAAGTCTTTTAAATGTCTACTGGGTCTTGTTTATTTACTATATTAGTTCATGTTTACTTTGTTGTACTGTTTATCTCAGGGCTCGCTTTGATCAGCCTTTCATTAACTGTAATAAATCTCTGTTATCCCTAACAGAGTTTTAAATGCTGCTGTGTTTGACTAATTTAAACAACCACTTAAAATCATACTAGATTTTTACTGAACTGCACTATAAATATTGCAGTCTCTTCTCCTCCATCAGCCAGCATTATCTGTAATACCTTTCAGGGCACCCTAGTGCAACTTTCATACAAATCAGATGTAAGAGAAATATACACCAGGCTTTCTGAGAAATATATACACTGAATCATAGGGGTAAAAAATGAAACAGTGATCCATCCCATCCCCTTTTCTGATAGTCTTTTCCAACAGTCCAAGAGTGTTTTCCAAAATAGGCAAGTGTATAGCAAAATAGGAGAGGGAAAATGCACTAGCTCTGTAGCAAACCCGATGCAGTTTGAACCACAGAATTTTTTCTATTCACTGCAAATCTGCACATATCTGTTTATATTTTATTAAAGTGACGAGGTACGTGAGGTAACGTCTTTTATTGGACCAACTTCTGCTGGGGCACCTGGTGGTATTGGTCACTGTCGGCAGACAGGATACTGGGCTGGATGGACCTTTGGCCTGACCCATTCTTAGGTTCTTATGTTCTTAATTGTAATGGGATTGATACAGCTACTCGACTAAGTCTCTTCCCCCATCTTTCCCCTATTAATTTCCTGGGAATACACTCTACCTTTATTACTACTGAAATGTACCTCATTGCCTTGCAACCCTCACTGCTCTAAGTTCCAGGTTTCTTTGTGGTTTGGTTCTGTCCCCTGGTATAATTGTTACTGCTCCAGTTTTGAGACTGTCTGCAAATGTGATCACAACTGAACTTACATCAAAGAAAGGCCATGCAGCAGCACAAAGGGTGCAGAGAGGGTTGTGTTTTGTTTTGGGGATGGGTTTTTACTATTTTTTACTATTTTACTATTTTTAGGTTCCTTGATCAAAAAATGCCTGGAAAATCTAAAAAAATCTGGACTGATCTACAAGTACTCCTCGACGAATTCTGCATCACTGTGCAAAGCAGAATTTGAGCAGAAATTAATGTTGTGCATGCAGAAATTCCTTTCCTCCCCTCCTGCTCCCCCTCTCCCCGACAAAAAATGGACTACAGAACTGCTGGCCACCAGTAGAGGCCACTGAATCCAGCAGAGCCCAGCTCACAAATAGAAGGGAAGGGGAGGGGGAGAGGGAGCTGGAGGGTTCCGGACAGCTGCAGTACTAAACGTGACCTTAAGGAAGGAGATGGCATGGAGGAAACTCCGTACAAGACCAGGACGCAGCATCAGGCAGTTTCCATCTCTGGGCTCTGGGGGTCAGGGAACGGATGTCTGGGCTAGGGGGCACTTCATGACTGGGTTCTGCGGGAGAGGGGGCAGAGAAACAGGAACTGGGTTGTCGTAGGGGTTTCTTTAACTATTCCTGGGGGATTTTTTTTGTGTGTCTGTATTGTTACAGACATACTTGCTGACTGGTATTTTGAAATAAATTATTAAAATAATTGAAACTGGCATGATTATATAGTGTTATTTTGACAAATAATATTTGCAGAATTTTAAAATATTGTACACAGAATTTTTAATTTTTAGTGAAGAATTTTTAATTTTTTTGTGAATTCCCCCAGAAGTATCTATAAGTAACCAAATCATCACTGCTGGATAACTTACAAATGCTTTTACCTTTGCAATAGAGGGCTCCAGCATCAGTGATCTAGTGGCCACAGCCGGAAAACCAATGTGTAGACAAATCACAAACATGCACGTAGGTATGGTAAAAGAAAGAGCAGTTTTTCAAAAACTGTAACCTAAAAACACAGGAATTGCCATTGTGGATCCATCTAGTCCTATAGTCTGCCTCAAACAGTGACCAAAACCAGCTATGTTAAAGGAAGATGCAAGATACCCTGCAGTAGGTAGTCATGGAATAACAGGCTCACCGTGAAGTTTCCTCCAAACCTCCACTAGCAGAGGTTGGCTTATGTCGTCTAGCAGGAGGGTTTGGTTTCTTCCAAAACCCTTAAAGTTTTCATTTGTTTGTTTTCATCTCCACTATTGTAGCTCTGTACGTTATCAAAATCCCAAGAAACGGCAAATGCTCTTTTTAATCATACTAAGCTCTTAGTCTTAATGGTATCTTGTGGCAGTGAATTGTGCTAACTGTGGTTTAAGAGATTAAGGAGTCTCATCCTATCAAAAATCTTTTCCCAAAATGCCATTGTACAGCATTTTACCCTTTTTCCATTTGAGACTCCAAACTCCAAAGCACCTTCAGAAGACAAAAATATTGAAGGTTAGAAAATATACCTTCTAACAGTCTTAAAATACAAGATTGCAAGGTTGCACACAGATCTATCACAGCATGGATCAGTTTTAATCCTGTGACAGTTAGAACATGGCATTTTGAAGGTATACTATTCTCTGGAAAAAGCAGCAGCGTTCAGAAATTGAGCAACTTGAGTTCCAAGTTGATTCTCTTCATGGGGACTACTCTGTAACTACTCAAGTAGCACCACCTGGACAATGTTTATTTCAGGACCACTAATTGAACATAATGCTGAATGCTCTCTTGGTAGAGAAAAAAATCTTTGTACGTGACATAAAAGAACTAAATTCAGCCTAGCAGTTTCGGACTCAGTAATTAAGGCAATGCTTGCTAGCTCTAAAACCAATAAACAAAATCACTCTAGCAATAAAAACTAGGCATGCACAGTTTTATTACACCTCACTAAACAGATATATTCTTGGAATCCCTTAATACCATATAACACCGGAAAACATCTGTACAGCATGATTTCTACATATGAATAGTAAACGTAGGCTGCCGGTATTTTCATTTCCACTTTACCTGACCACTTGGGCTCCTCATTACTCATTGTTAACCCACTCTACTCTAGACCCTATTACAACTGGCAGCCATTCTTTTAAGGCTTTACTATTTCAACAGGGCAGTAAGAAATATTCTGTTAGCATATGCAGAAGGAAAGAAAAGAGGCTTTTTCATTAATGTGCATTATAAATCTGAAGAGAGTGAAGAGGTTAAGCAAGCACCACTTATGAAGAATTATGATAATATTGTTGATCTGCATTGAAACAGCCAGACCTCAGATAGTCTGACAATTTAATCACCAAAATATATCTAAAAAGCATGTTTTACATTGCAACAATATTGCAATACAGAAACCCAGTTTCAAGTGATGCATAAGACCCAATTCTGAAATCAACAGGAGCTTCCTTTGAGTAAAGAACTGAGCTAAGAGTTCAAGAGCTGTGGCAGACCTTCCCTCTCAGCCCCAAAATATTACTGCATACTTCAGGTAGACAAACATTCTGAGATCCTCCAAGCTCCTGATGGTTCCCAATGAAATCAATGATCCTTTCGATAGATCCTTTCAATGGGTGATGAAACAACCCCCTGGTCACTAATCTAAAATCAAAATATAACATAAAAATCAATTAAGAAAGTATAGCTCAAATGCATCCCAAGTGTCATCCCAATAAAGTCTGTGGATTTGAATGAGAATTGGATTGCCTAAGTGTAAAGGTGCTACTAAACATGGCACAGTGATTCAATATGGTAGCTTTTCACCTTTGGAAGTCTGTCTTCAAACCTCATTTAAGTTCTAATATATACTTGAAACGAGTTGGGTAGTCACAAGTCACACACTTCAAATGATCCAGACAATCCGGCATAGCTGTTAGATTTTGTTCTGCAAAGTCAAACACTGGGAACATCAGGACACTTGCTGGTCTGGAATTGATAGGACTGCGCAGATACCTCTGTATAATTGCAACATGCCTAGCTTTAGTCATTCCCACCTGGGGAAAGTGACAATGACTCAGAGGGTCTACCAGTCATGAAAGTTAATTCAAATAAAGCATACTTTTAAAAGTGCCAGATAACTCGCCTGAAGTAGAGTTATCTCCTATTTCCTTGATGTGATTCCCACTCATTCTAACAATCAGCGATACCACTTTGGTGCCACTGGGCCTTTACAGCAGCCACTGGACACAGTAATAGTTCATAGTGAGGAACAAAACGCATGCAAAGCAGAGACCAGAGTGGCTGTATTGCTACAGGACAGGACTACTGTTGAAGTAGCCCATCAAGAAAAAGCAGATAAAAAATATTTTGCTAACTCTTATTTAGCACAGCAACAGTTGAGAAGGAATGAGGAAGGAGGTCTGACAGGGACACATAGGAAAGCAGAAAAGAATGGGAGAGAAGCAGAAGACAAAGAAGAGGAAGAGTGGAGGAAAAACATATGTATAAGGTTAAAGGGGTTTCAAATATTAATGTCCTCAGGACCTAGGAATTCTCATGAACTCCTTTGGCTCTAGCAGATGTTATTGGCCTTTTATTCATGAGATATACTAGGTTTACCATTTGCTAAACTCCATTCTCCAGATACACAAGCACCTGTTTTTTTAGTTCCCCTACCGCTAACCTTTCCTGTTGAACTGGTGGAGCCCTTAGACTGTTTGTAAATATTGCTTAGGTGGCATTTTCCCATCACATACAGGGTTAGGGTGACAATACAGCAAGTATAAAAAATCAGGACAGGGGGTGGTGGGTAATAGGTGCCTATGTAAGAAAAAGCCCCCAAAATCAGGACTGTCCCTATAAAATCGGGACATCTGGTCACCCTATACAGGGTTGACCGTGGATCTCCTGAAGGATGCAGTATGCATGGGACCAAACAGGGCTTAGATAGTAAGATTTCTAGGATATAGGATTTGTTACACCAGTCAGACAACCGGGCTAACAAGTACTGGTCTCATGTCTGTGTTTTCAGAAAAATTTCAACAAATCCATCTGACACCTGGATGCCAAACCAACTCCCAAGAATTTCCATTAAGTTCAATGGGAGTGGATCAGCCACCTGGCCAACTGTACAGTGCTGTAGACGGAGGAAGAGCAGATTTCTTTCCTGATGCCTGAGACAATCAGCATCATGATGCCCTGAATCACAAAGTGTAACTACCCCTATTTTAACATGCATAACAACATGTAAAATGGCTGGTCATTCGCCCCTTTTTAAATCCAGCTAAGGTATTACACTCTGCGAACTCCTGTGGTGAGGCTGATTACACGCTGCATGAAATAGCATTTGCTTTAATGGAAGGTTCATTTTATGTGGTTTATGCTCTCCTGCCTGCCATTCACTTCACTGAGTGACCTGGCATCTCACAGCCTGGGGCAGTTCACAACAGGAGGAGTGTTTGTTTTCACTCTGGGGAAGGGTTACAAAGACATAAAGGGCAGTTAAAGCCCTACCACCAATTAGAAGTCCATGACGATTGGACACTTAACTCCAATTTGTGCCTTTTGAAAATCTTTTCCTATACTCTTTGTAATTTTATCTACCTCAATACTAGTAAGTCCCCTCAACTCTTTTCCTTTCAAAGCCAATTAATTCTAGCTTTTTGCAGTCTCTCCTCCTATGTAAGCTCTGCGTCTACTCCTCTCCCCCACCATCTTTGTTGTCCTGCCCTGAAGCTTCTCATCTCTGCTGTACCCTCATCGAGGTATGGGAACCAAAATTAAGCACAATATTCCATGCAAGAGCATGCCATTGCTTCATATCCATTTATTTATATTACGTATTTTACAATATTCCTTCTTTATTAATGCACCCAAGCATACTAGTCACTTTTTAAATATATAGGGAAGAGACAGAAAGACAGAAGCAGAGAGAGGGGGGTGTATAACATTAATAAACATTAATATAAATCTCAAGATTAAATTTTTACATGATCTTAAAAGTTATGGTTAAGACATACTGTAACACTGCAGAGCCCACTGTTCTCTTATTCCCAGACCTGATCAGAGAGGAATCATTACAGCACTTACAGAACAATTCCCTAGATCTGATGCTCAAATTAAAAGGGTTACTGTTTATTTAAATCACAGAAAACCTGAATTGGTGCAATTTCTGCCACCAGTCATGAGCACAACTACCATACATATGAAATGGAGATGCAAAAACTGATGGCAAACAGGCTTGATGTAGGTCAATCCAGACTGCGCTGGCCCTGTGTGGGTGTGCAAAGTGCACAGAGACAGGTGCAATAAGCTTTCTTCCACCCTTTATGTCCCACAGGAACCAGCCAAAATCCAATCCCTTACATTCCCTGAACACAAGGACGGTGTAATGCTGCCACTGCTCTACTCCTGAAAGGAACAAGAAGGGCCAGAGGAGAGGTCTGGGCCCTCTTCCATACTAGCCTAACAAATAAGCCCACTGTGTGCATGGAGAAAGTGTATTGCACCCATTCAGACATGGGCTATTCCAAAGGCCCAACACAAGAATTATTGCTAGCTGAGCCAAAATACCATGGCCACATCTCCTTAGAATAGCATTCTGTAGGCCTAACTCTGCCTTCACTGAAGTCAGTGATAAAACTGACATTGATTTCAATGGGAGCAGAGTTAGGCCGCCAATGAGTGCTTATGAAAATCTCACCAAATTTTTTCTTTGCTTGACTATCCAACTTAAACAGTAAACTTTGGAATTTGGCCAATGTTGGCTTAAAATAGGTATTTCTCATTAGCTTACAGTAAAGCCTGTCTTAAAAGTTTACACACTTTGTTTTGTGCCTCTTGCATAGTGCTGAATTTTTAGCTGAACCCATTCAGAAAAGGGTACTAGCATTTCAGAAATACAGGCATACAGCCTGGACATAGCACATTCATGCAATGTGCATATTTCACTGTTGTCTGGTCTTACCTATACTGGTGTAAGAATGGAGGGCTGGTAAATGCAATCATTGGTAGCGATTCCCACTTCTGTGTGCATTGTTGTATCAGCTATTGTATGATTCCCAGTTCAATCTTTAAACTTCTAGTAAACAGAGTGGTGATGTGCCAGTACATACAGACAACTATTTAAACTAGATTAGGCAGCTTTATAAACCAACATTAGTGCTTCTATTAAGATACGGAGTCATTTTTAGAAAGATGATTCACCAGATACTAGAACGTTTAAAGCATAAATAAAATATTTCCAGTGTGGTTAACAATATGTAAGGCAGTACTTACAAATCTCCCCAAAGTGTTCACACACAAATTTTCCAGTAACATGAAGCTAACCAAAAGCTCCATAATCTTCATATTACAAACTGCACCTCCAGCATTAGCCACACTAGCCCACAAAAATGTTTTTGTTGTTATAGCAAATTCAACATATTCTAGTCATGTAGATACCCATATACAGGAGTCCGGTGGAAAGACTCCCACTGATATCAGTGGGCTTTGGGCAGTATGTCTCAAACCTGTATCACTTCAATGAGCACATTTCCACTGCAATCAATAGGAGATCAAATACTCACAGAATATCAGGGTTGGAAGAGACTTTGCCACCCTCCTAGTGAAAAAGTTTTTCCTAATATCGAACCAAAATCTTCCCCACTGCACTTGAAACCATTACTCCCTTTTCTGTCATCTGATACTACTGAGAACAGTCTAGATCCATCCTCTTTGGAACTCTCTTTCAGGTAGTTGAAAGCAGCTATCAAATCCCCCCTCATTCTTCTCTACTGTATACTAAATAATCCCAGTTCCCTCAGCCTGTCCTCATAAATCATGTGCTCCAACCCCCTAATCATTTATGTTGCCCTCTGCTGGACTCTTTCCAATTTTTCCACATCCTTCTTGTGGTGTGAGCCCCAAAACTGGACACAGTACTCCAGATGAGGCCTCACCAATGCCGAATAGAGGGGAACGATCACGTCCCTCGATCTGCTAGCAATGCTCCTACCTCTACAGCCCAAAATGCCGTTAGTCTTCTTGGCAACAAGGGCACACTGTTGACTCATATCCAGCTTCTTGTCCACTGTAACCCCTAGGTCCTTTTCTGCAAAACTGCTTCCTAGCCACTCAGTCCCTGGTCCGTAGCAGTACATGGGATTCGTGCGTCCTAAGTGCAGGAATCTGCACTTCTCCTTGTTGAACCTCATCAGATTTCTTTTGGCCCAATCCTCTAATTTGTCTAGGTGCCTCTGTAACCTATCCCTACCCTCCAGTGTATCTGCCACTCCTCCCAGTTTTGTGTCATCTGCAAACTTGCTGAGGGTACAATCCACGCCATCCTTCAGATCATTAATGAAGATATCGAACAAAACTGGCCGCAGGACCGACCCTTGGGGCACTCCACTTGATACCGGCTGCCAACTAGACATGGAGCCATTGATCAATGCCCGTTGAGCCCGATGTTCTAGCCAGCTTTCTATCCACCTTATAGTCAATTCATCCAGCCCATACTTCTTTAACCTGCCAGCAAGAATACTGTGGGAGACCGTATCAAAAACTTTGCTAAAAACAAGGAATAACACGTCCACTGCTTTCTCTTCATCCACAGAGCCAGTTATCTCATCATACAAGTAGATCTACAAGTAGAAGTTCTGTCAGACTGGATTGATCCTGAAACTCTTGCTCATGTGAACCATCCAAATAGTCCCATTGATGTCAACAAAACTATTCACAAGAGTAAGGGTTACCCGCCTGAGTAAGTAGTGCTAGATTAGACTGACAGGAGTAAAGTGGTTTCCATTAAAAAGGCTTCATTTACCAACAAGTTACCATACCATAGTATTTAAGACACCAAAATGATTACCTAATCTGAGTATAGGAAAATAATTGTATCTTAAATAACACTGAGTGCTGACTCTGATAAAACTTTGACTTTTTAAAGGGGTTTACTTTACCTTAAATAAACCTGCACAAGAACATATCCATTGCTTTGTTCTTTGACCATTGCATACTACCCAGCAGAAAACAAATAAATCAGTTGCAGTATTGCCATTCAACCTTTTCTCCCAGAAGACACAGAGCAATTTCTTCTGTGCTCATTCACATACAAGCAGTATGTTCTGCTATGCACTGTCTTTCCTTAAAAAGCAACATATTTATCACAGTAATTGTTCATAATTTAAGATGTGTGTCCATTTAACCTACAAATATTATTGGTTGAGATAAATACGGCTGCACTTGTTCTGTACATGAGTTCCCATACCTCCAGCAGTATGTACCAGTTAGTGCTAGTCAGCACTTTTACTTTGGCTCATTAATAACCTCAACAGGAAGCAAGAGGCAGCTCTAAAAGCCTTTGATATTTTCCTTTGACACAAAAATCAAAGTCCAGACTAAAACAGATTCAGAAAATGGGAGATTTACAATAAACCACTTAGAATAAAAAACAACTCAAACTACTAGCTCTCAAAGCATATTAATTTATATAGAGGGACATATACAATACCTATACTTATGTCAGAGTTAAAGATTGTCATGCCTTATTTCTAGATTCCATAAATGTTTACTGTAAAACTTATTTTACCATTGCTATTTTGTCCGATAATTTCTGCAGCCTTCTTATCCCCAAATAGTTCTGTGCTCATTAAGCAGAACACTTTAAGAGTGATCACTGTAAAATATTATTAACTGATACAACATATGTTGTATTCAGTTAATATCCTTAAGAAGAAGTACATATTTTCAGTTACAAACACTGGGCCAATTTCTACTCTCTGGCCCCAATTCAGCAGAGCATTTAAGCACACAAAACTTTTGAGCATATGAGGGAACCCATTTCAGTGGAATATACAGAGCATTTTCCTATCTTCTATCTTTTTTAAACTTTTACAATATTATCATTAGTATTTGAAAATTAATACATGAAAAACATAAATTTAAACTTAAAGCTGACATCCAACATCCTTTACTTATCCAATTGTGCCTACAAATACTGCTCTCAAGTGCAAGCAGCTCCCATTAACTTCAGTGTGAGCCCGAAGCATGCATCTGAGAAAACTAGGCCTTAAGTATTACAACACATCCTATTCCACACACTGCAGCATATTTACTTAATATCATACAATTCAGACACCCCATAATAACCTACTAAAACAGCCTTAACTCCACAGTTTGTCAGTTTCAATCAAACCCTTAAGCTATTTTTATACCTTTTGAATTTATTATAACACATATAGTAGGGCAAAATTTTGCCATGGTAACTGTGCTACTAACTATACTGCTCTATCAGAGGTGATGCAAGTATTAATAACAGCAGAATTTTGGATAGCAAGAAACGTACCTATAGGAGCTTTCATTTTACTAGAAATGTGTTGATTGTTTACAAAAGTGCTTTCCAAATACCAATAGCAATTACTCCATTTCAAGTCTGCATAACACGATTTTTTCAAAACAACGTTCAGCAAAAAAAAAGGAGCACCTCTAATTCTAAGCATTTTCTATTTTTTCACAATTTATAAATTGGAAATGGATATGTATCCACACAAAAACAACTCAGTTAGTGTTCAGGCTGGTAACTGTCATATAAGAGTGACATCACCATAATCTGCTATGTTGTTTCAGGCCCATGTTATTTGAAACTGCCAAATTAGAAATCTTAGACAAAATCTGTAGTATAAATGCGAAAGATTAACAACATCTGTAATAAGGAACAACAACGCAATTGTAATAAGGAACAAACATTTGTGTGTATGTTAGGATTTTTCTCTCTTGTGTTTTTACCGAAATAATGATGTTCATGTCCCCACTGCAGAAAAATGCCACATACCAGATTTTACTCTCTCTCTCACACATACACACAATTTCTAACCCTACATAGGGCTCAATCTTGCAAAGCACTAACTAACCTCACCTCCCGCTGAAGTCACAGGATGGTTTGGCATCAGGCAGAATTACAGCCCGATCCGAAGTCCAAGGCAGTCAATGGATATCTTTCCATTGATTTCAAAGGAGTTTGGATCAGGCCTCTGATGAATAAGGTAATATTCTGATTACATATTTAACACATACTTTACATCGAAACAATTTTAAACCTTTCTATTCATCATATGCTAACATGAACATTTCATTCCTGTTGGTCAAACAAATGATAGTCACAAATAATATCGCAATGCGATTGCCAGTACCTCACAAAATGAACACTATACATTGATATTTGATCAAACACATGCTGTCCTGTACTAATTGAATATATACTGCAATGAAAATTTATATAGATTTTTAACTAACCCACACAGGATCCCAAATACGTATAACAATTTTGATGATTTTTTTTTTAAATGCAACAGTTATAGCATTATTTTTACTCTATTCCACTGTGTTTTGGGCCAAGTTTTCACAAGGGCCCTCTACATTCATGCTTGTAAATTGCATCATCTTTGCACACGTGAAACCTGAGTTTGCACTCAAATTCCGGGTAATCTAATTCACAATTCTCTAAGCTGCACTCAAATGTGCAGACTTTTTGCACATGTACCAGTATGCACAGAATTGTGCAAAAAGAGATTTACAGGCCACTTATGAAAACGTAGTTCTTTATTACCAATGTCTATCTTGCAATTTTTTTAGAGTAATTGACAAAACAGTTACAGTATAGTTCGGAAGCAGAAAAGTTATCTAAATTTTAACTTAGAGGGTTTAATCCTGCACTACTGAAGTTATTAGGAGCTTTGCCATTGATTTCAATGGCCCCAGGGTCAGATTCTAACTTCAAACGTGAACCTCACAATTAACTCGCACTTAAGTCATATTATACAAAAACAAAGGAAAAGTACAGTGAAGGCCCTTGAGCACCCAAAGGCCTCCACTAACATGATTAGATAATGGGCAGGATTGAAGGAGCATTCTGAGTGGACGTAAAGTCTGATCCAGCTCAACAGTTAACAGAGAGACTCCCAAATTACTGGCTCCTCCCTTCAGCTCATTATGACTTCAGTCCAAATTGTGGAAAGCTGCAATACTTTACTCAAGAGATGCCAATCACTTCAGGTTTAAACCTGCACCTTCTCTAATTTCATTGGAAATAACATGGCCAAATTTTCAAGGGATCTCATTACACCTCTACCTCGCTATAATGATGTCCTCAGGAGCCAAAAACTGCGTTATACTGAATTTGCTTTGATTCACCAGAGTGCGCAGCCCTGCCCCCCCGGAGCACTGCTTTACCACGTTATATCCGAATTCGTGTTATATCGGGTCACATTATATCGAGGTAGAGGTGTATTTGTATGTAGAATATTAGTCACCATGCCCATTTGCACACATAAAACCTGCATCTATGTCTGCAAGCATGCAAATATATATTTGGGTGTGCTAAGAGATGATTTAAGGTATCAAAGTGGATAGATTCATGAATAATGTGGTTGCAAATAAGGAGGCCCTTTGAAAATGTATCACTACATTAAAATATTAGGAGGTTCAATGTTTTTCATTCATTTTAAATGAAATAAACTGAATGAAAAAAGAAATATACTTTAATAAAGCATAAGAAGTTTTTAAAATGTCTATATCTTTAAATCCACATTCTCATTTTTCAAATATTCACTTTAATTAATTGTTTTAAAAATTAATTAGAAATCTCATATTTTAACCATCCCTCAGGGTTTGGTGCTGTTGTGAATCCACACTTCACTAGGAATAAGCCAGTCCACAGGCCTGAGGAGTAGGTCATCTCATAAACAAAACCTTCTTGTAAGTCATGCATTATTTATAATTGGATTGACTTGAGGGAGCAATGTCACAAGCTGATGAGGACTGCAACCCAGGCATGTAATTCATTATGGCCTTGATCCTAAAAGCAGATCCACACAGGAAGACCTTTATGCCATTGCAGAGTTCCATTTTAGTCAATGGGCTCCATGCAGGTACAGGGGTCTGGCCTTTCAGAGCTGGGACCTATAAACCCTCTCCTCAGCCTCTTACTAAGGCAAAATTTCCATTGTCGGCAGAGTTGTAGGATGCCCTACTCCAAATCAGAGTAAGAAGAGGTGAGGAATGGGTTTTATAACTGCATAACTAAGACTCAGGCCCTCCCTTACGGAAATATCATATAGAATGTAAAAGGAATTAAATCAAGCAAATTCAATGGAAATTACTGGAAAGATCTATAGAATTTATAGGTAGGTTTTTCATCCATTCTATAAATATTCTACAACAGAGGTAGACTATTGTATTGAGTTCTATAGGTTGATTTTAAAAGGTATTGTAGTCTATTAATTTCTATAGGATGCTTCCATAATGTTTTTCTCCTGCCAAAATACCAAGGGCTCAATTCAGAAAGATACTTAAGCATGTGCTTCTGGAATTAGAATACTAAAGAGCAGGGAAAAAACACTTAAAATCCTCTCTAATTCCATTCATTTTATTTTCAGTTCATTAATAAATATATACCAACTATTGGGTTTGAGACACTGTAGGGGCCTGTGTCCAAGTAATGGCCTTCAGGAAGCTATCTGATTCATCTTTTAACTAGAAGACGGGTGGCTCAGGAAACTGGCACTGAGATGGGGAAGCTTTCAATTTTAAGTAGGTGGCTCACATCCAGTCAGCATCAGACCTAACCAGAAATTGTTATTATCTAATAGCTGACTTCAGTGTAATTCTACATAGGTATAAGGGTCTGTCTATATAACTATCACTGTAGGATCAGGGCCTAGAATTGTTAATCTGTCACAGACATGACATTTACACACTTAAGTGACATGGTTGCATTATCCCTTACTTATCTATTAAGTCTAACTGCCAGTGGATGTCTGAATGGCTACATTATGCCTGCCTGACTTCATAATGAAATAATAATATCTAGTTCTTATTGGCTTTATCATTACATGTAATTGTTCTTTTCAAAAGTGGCTGGTATAATTTTACATCGACTTCAGTAGTCTTTGTAAATGTGGTTTCAGTAAATATATTGACTCACCATTCATTCCATTGTATACACTCCTGTGATGGGGTGACATATCATCTGCTACTTGTCTCCTCAGGGTACCTTCTCTGCTGCCTCCACTGAGATGTTTGAAATGCTCCGGACTCCCCCCATAATGTTGTTTGAGATGCTCAGGGCTTGTCCCCCTCACTTTCTGGAGATGTTCTGTGCTTCCACTTAATGTATGTTTTTGAAGATGCTCGGGGCTGCCACTGCTGTGCTTTTGATGCTCTGGGCTACTACTAGGCCTATGTTTTTGAAAATGTTCAGGACTACTACTTAAAATGTGCTTTGGAAGAGTTTCTGGACTACTACTGGCATGCTTTTGCTGTTCAGGACTAGCTTTGCCAACGTTTTTATGATGTTCTGGACTTGGTCCTTTTAGATGCTTCTGGTGATCGGGACTTCCAGAACTCTTAGGTTTTTGGAGATGCTCTGGGCTAACACTCCTATGTTTTTGATGCTCAGGGCTTCCCTCGCCCCTACTTTTTTGGAGATGTTCAGGACTAGTATTTGGATGGTGTTTATGATGGTCTGGACTGTCCGTACTTCCAGTGCTAGAGGTGCTGCTCCCATCACCAACATCTCGTATGTAAGAAGTTGTTGCATTTAGCTGGCAGAGGCTGATTTGGCTGTCAATGGAACTCCTGCTGCCTGCTCCACCACTTTTCTCTTCATCCAGCAAAACACACAGTTCTCTCAGTTCCATGTTTTCTTTAACCACTTCTTCTTGTCTCACTTCCAATTCTTTCAGTTTCTGTAAATATAAGGCAACCTCTTTGTGCATAACCCCAGCACTGTACCTGCCCAATCTCTGCCACTCTCGTGATACCTTCTTGCCTTTCTGCCTATCATCATCCAGAAAACAGCAAAGGTCTCTCAGTTCTTGGTTATCTTCTTGCAACTTCTGATTGATATCCTTTAAAAGAAAGAAAATAATTAGAGAGACATGTCTAAAAATTAACATTCATTCTAATGGTAACATTACATAAGCCAATTAGCAGAGCTGTTGTAGATATGTCATCTAACTTCCCCATCCTGCTCCAATCAGCATACGTCAATCAATTTTGCATGTACGATTCTACTATGACTGCATAATGTTTCTGTAAAACAAAGACATTAGGCAGCACAAAACTAAACATCTCACTGAATAAATCTCAAAGGTTCAGAGGTTAATTTCAGATATGGTGTGAAAACTTCAATTTTTTAACCAAAACTCATCCATAACCTTTTAATGTCAAACAAGATAGAAAAAATATATTTATCACAACTTCTCTCAGAAGATTTCCACTATCGTGAAATATCCTCTTTTGTGTTATTGCTGAATAACAGGAAGTATAGAGGCACTAATGATTATATATATGATTATACTTTGATTTTATTATATCTGTAATCTAATCTATATCTAGATAGATCGATAGATTGATAGATGATGGAAGGTTTATATACATATACTTTTCAGAGCGCAAAAGAATTTGGGGTTTCATTTGGTTTGATTCCAATTTTGGACAGAAGAATCTGGTCAGGTTTCATTTAGTCCAGACTAATTCAGCCATTCTGAAATGAAATCATTTCCTATTAATAACTCTTAATAGTCTCAATTCAAAGAAAACTAAGAAGTACATACCCCATGCTCTTCTCTAACTACTGAACATTCATGCTCTAAAGTAAAAACATTCAAGAACATAAGAACATAAGAATGGCCATATTGCTATAGTAGGACATGATGCAAAATAAAACTTTTCTAGCATTCGTTATGGTTGTTCCTAGTTTTAATAATCTGGCCTGTGATCATATTCATCATTTGCAACTCAGGGTATTTTTTTTCACCTTTTACTGCTTTTGTAACATTCTGTGTATTTGTGACACATATTCATTTTGTAAATGCTCACACTTTAAATACATTTCCTATACTTCCCTTTTCTTCCCTTCTTCTGTATTATTTCAAATACAAGATGAACTACACATATGATGTTTTAGCATTTTTGTTTCCTAGTAGCAAAGATGGATGTTTATTCAGCAATGTTTATACAGGCTTGGATTTTTAAAGGAACATGTAGAAGCTAGGTGACCAAATTCCATTGAAATTCAGTGAAGAGTAGGCACCTAACTCCCTTAAACACTTTAGAAAATCACAACCATGTAGCCTTCTGAAACTAAGCTCAAGCTTTTAAAGAGAGAATAAGGCTTCTGTAACGAATAACATCTACAATGAATACTTAAACATTACAAAGCAGGCCTATAAATTATAAGAAGAAAATTCATTTTCAAGTCCCAGTTCAAAATATGAAGAAAAAAGGGGAAATAAAAGTATCACTTAGGAAGTTCAGAGTTAAGATAGTAACTTATAACTCATTCCCTATCACATTCCAATGTGGTTTCTTAATTAAACTTACCTAGTATTTAAGCCCATACACTCTAGTCACATCCCTGCACCACCAAGGGAGCGAGTAGCAGAGAGAGTGACAGCCTAAACTCTGCACTTCCTTGCACTGCTATTGTAATTTAGAACCTTAGCTTTATTTTAACTAAGATAATTGTATCATCAGATGGGACCCTGGCACTTCCTGAAGTGCAGACAGATGTCATTTATCACAAAAGTGGAAACAGGTCTAGTCATGCTTTGCAGAACAGGGTGTATGAGGAGAGGAATGAAGTCTTCTCTCTCTTACTGATTTTCTGTTTTATTCCACATCATTATCAATCACCCATTTCTAGCACATTAGAAGAGATTTTTCTTAACCAAAGTACGTAATATGGGCTAACATATGCATCTGCTGTACTTTGTCAGACAAGAACTTCCCCAGATAATATTTCATAAGTCCATACCTCTCCCTATGTGTCTCCTCTCATTACCCCCTCATAACTCCTCAGTTTCAACTCAATATATAAACTATATAAATCCCAACTGAAGTAAATTTTTGTTCCATATAACAGCTTTGGCATGCTACATCATAGCTGTAGCTATGACACACCCCCAGTTTTCAAAGGCAGGGTGAGTATCCATGAGCAGTTGTGCCTCTCACCCAGAAAACATTAAAACAATTAGGAATAAATAATTGCAGGCCTGATTTGCCTCCCATTGAAGTCAATGGAAATATTCCATTTAGAATGGTTGGGTCAGGTCTTAAAACAGAAACAGCACATCAAAAAGTGGAAACTCTCTGAAAATATGCCCAACTCATAGATTTTGTTAAAACATCTTGCTCTAGAAGAGCTTCAACTGCAATTGGCTTTTAAAAGAAATTAAAGGAGGGAATAAGAAAAATATTAGTGTTTAATCAGAGGACATGCTCTCACTAAAGAAATCAAAGTATGGTATTGATGAACCCAAAATCAAAGAGGTTTCCAACAATCTGTCCCAGGAGTGGAAAGCATAATTACTATGTGCTGCACACTGAAAATGATCAAGGCTTCCCAGAAGCCTGGTGAGAAGCTTTATTGATAAAGTAAGAAACAATCTTAAGACAGCAACAGAGTTAACATGGCAGTCAGATGATCTTAAAAACAACAATCTTTGAATTTATCCAGCATTGTATATTTTATCCTTTCACGTGCACTTGAAATGAGAACATTTAAACCTACTGAAATCTATACGTTTTGAGAGCAAGAATTCAAAGAATCAAAGATATCCATCCCCACAAAAAAGTTTTTGATGTACATTGCACCATATACTTGTTCTATACCCTGCACACAGTTTGCCACTTCTGTTTCCTGCCTACTCTAGGGAGGAGATAAAAGTAGAGTGATTTTTTTAAAAAAGCAACTCTTATTCATTGTGGGATGAATCCAGCCATCCTTATTCAGGTTTTACTCTGTTCTCACTAAGACAAACTCCTATCAACCCTCCGTGAGAATTTACCTAAATGACTGAGTAAAAGTATTTCGGGAAGTAGGGGAATTGCCCCTGTATGATGCACATGCAGATAGGAAATCCCCCCTCTGTTTGAAAGGGCAGATCCCTAAACCGACTGGAAGGCCCTCTGCCAGTCTAGGGATGTGGGGGAGAAAGACAACTTCATCATTCCCCATCCCCCTAACCTCATGGGGAATCTGTGGTTCTCTTCTCCAAACCTTCCCGCAAAATACCACCAGGAGACTCTTGCCAAATTTTATTTGCTCCAAGCACAGAACAGCCCAACAGACCGCAGCGGCATCGGGCTCAGCCCCGCAGCCAAACCCCTCCAGCAGCGCCCCTGAAGCGGGCTCAGCGCAAGGGGCGCAGGAGGAGCGCCCCGCCCAGTGCCAGGCGGCAGCGGCCCCCCCTACACCCGCCCCTCACCTTGAGGCCGCGGATCTCGCCGAGGTGGAGCTGCAGGCGGCGGTTCACCTCCCGGATGAGGTTGCTGTGGTCCAGCATCGCGCTCATCTTCTCCGCCTCGGCCCTGCGCAGGCTGCGGATCAGCTCCTCCTTGCTCCACTTCAGCAGCTCCTCGTCGGACACCTTGGACAGGTCCTCGGCTGGGGCCGCCCCGCCGCTGTCCGCCGCCTTAGACATGGTGGCAGCCCAAGTCCAACCTCCTTTCCCACGGCCGCCCTGGCAGCAGCCGGGGGACCCCAAAGCCAGCCCGGGCTCAGCCTGCTCCCCAGCAAGCCACCCCCCGGCTCTGCTGCCGCTGGCTCAGGGAGTGGGAGGACAGCAGCGTCTCATAGGAGGGGGAGCCCCGAAACCCAGTCCAGGGGCTGCCCTCTCCCAGCAAGTTGGCTGCGATGTGCTGCTGCTGTGCTGATACAAGGCGGGGATCTTCCGGACCCGGACCGCAGGTCCTGACAGAGCGGGGGAGGTAGGCTGAAGTCTGGGGGACCCTCACAGCCAGCCTGGGGATCACACCCTCCTCAGCAAGTCAGTTGCAGCTGGCTCTCCTCCTCGCCGCTCCTGACCGTGCTCATCCCCCGAAGCCATCCTTGCTAATTAGGGCTCTGACGGTATCGAGTTCTCCTCCGGCACGCGATGGAGCCATGCAAAGTCCCAAGCTGAAGCACCATGGTGGATGGGACGGGAGGGCGGGAGGCTGGGGAGCAGGATCCCGCGGCAGGGGTGGGGAAGCGCCTCTTAAAAGCAGACGCAGCTTCGGGCGCCTGGTTGCTCGCCCCCTCTGCCCGCGCAGCAGTAAGGGTGAGGGGTGCAGGCCGAGGGCAGTGCCGCTGCCGCCGCCCCGCTCCTTGGCATGCCTCCTCGGCGCGTACCCGCAGGGCGGCACTGAGGCTGCATTGGACTCAGGGCTGGGAGCCGGAGGCGGCGGAGCTTTGGAGCGCCTGCAGCCGCTGCCGGAGACTCACGGGCCGCTCCTCCTGCTGAGGCGCTCCCGGCACAAGTGAGCTGACCCCGAGCAGCGCGCGGCTTTTCACAGAGGCTCATGCCATGTGCGAGCCCATTGGGAGGGAGTCGCCAGCCGCAGTCCAGCGTGGCTCTCGGTCGCCACCTGCCGCATGCCAGTGACTCCGCTGCCTGTGCAAGTGGCTTCACACAGTGGGCTCCTCGGCCAGCTCCGCTCTCCTCTCAGCCCTCTTGAAAGCCCTGCCTGTACGATGACGAGGGAGGGGGACGGAGGGAGGGGCAGCATTCCTCATTTGGGAGCTGCTACGAGCCTGAGCACTAGTCAGGGTCCCTGCAAGGATGTTTCATGCCCTAGGTGAAACTTCACTTGCACTCCGCCCTGAGGCGCCCCCCCCTTGCAGCAGCTCCACTAAGCCACCTCTCCCCTGCTCGGCTCACCCCTGCTTCGTGCACAGGGGCAGATCTAGAATTTGCAGCCCCAAGCACAACGGCATGCTGCGGGGGCGCTCTGCCAGTCGCTGGTCCCGCGGCTCCAGTGGACCTCCCACAGGCGTGCCTGCAGAGGGTCCGCTGGTCCCGCCACCACTGAAGCCGCGGGACAAGCGGACCGTCCGCAGGCATGCCCGCAAGGCTGGCTGCCTGCAGCCCTCCCAGCGACCGGCAGAGCACCCCCTGCGGCATGCCGCCCCAAGAACGAGCTTGGCGTGCTGGGGCCTGGAGCCACCCCTGTCCGCACATGAGCACCCCGAGCATGCCATCGCTGCTTCACTTCTCCCACCTCCCAGGCTTGCGTCATCTAAGCTGATTGGCGCCGCAAGCCTGGGAGATGGGAGAAGTGAAGCAGCTCACGCCTGCCCCTGGCATGCTCTGGGAGGAGGCGGGGCAGGGGTGAGCTGGGGCGGGGAGTTCCCCTGCATGCTGGCACCCCCTCCTTACTTGCTGTAGGAGGCCCTCCCTGTGCTCCCCTGCCCCAGCTCCCTCCGCCTAAATGCTGGCAGCGACTAGGGCGGCCGAAGATCCGGCTGCCACGGTCTCTGCTGCTGAAGAAAATGGCATCCCCCAAATCCCAGTACCCTAGGCGACCGCCTAAATGGTTGCACCGGCCCTGGCACTAGCTATAGTCAGGAGAGATAGGGGAGCAAGTAGTAGAATCTATGACTGACAAACTTCACTTAACCTCATAGAATATCAGGGTTGGAAGGGCTCTGAGGAGATCACCTCAAATTAGGGCCAGTCCACAGACAGATTTTTACCCCAGGTCCCAAAATGCCCCCCCTCAAGAATTGAACTTACAACCCTGGGTTCAGCAGGCTAATGCTCAAACCACTGAGCAATCCCTTCCCCCTTGCTGCCTCATCCCAACCCTGGGCAGAACATATCTGCCCCCAAAGAGGTGGGAAGGAGTCATTGGTGTTCAAGGAATGATCCATAAATTCCAAGCTGGTAAAGGACTGTTGTGATCATCTGGTCTAGAACTTCTGATCTAGAACATCCAGAACAGGGGTGTGCAAACTACGGCCCGCAGGCCGGATCTGGCCCATGAGATATTTTTAGCTGGTCTGCGAGCTCCCACTGGGGAGTGCAGTCAGGGCTCACATCACGCGGCTCGGCCCTGCCCTGGCACTCCGGCCGGGACACAGGGTTGGGGCCACACCATGCAGCTTGGCCCCACTCCAGCACTTGGGTCGGGGGCCACACCACATGGCTCGGACCCGCTCCAGGGTGCAGGGTCTGGGATGTACCACATGGCTCCAGGAAGGCACAGCATGGCCCCACCCTGGCACTCTAGCCAGGGCTCAAGGTTGGGGGCTGCTCCACGCAGCTCCCGAAAGCCACAGCGTGGCCTAGCTCTGGCTCCTACGTGCTCCAATGGCCACCTCCGGCACTCCAATGGGAGCTGCAGGGGCAGTGACTGCAGATGGGACAGTGCGCAGAGTCGCCAGGCCATGCCTCCATGTAGGAGCTGGAGAGGGACATACCACTGCTTCTGGGAGCCACTTGAGGTAAGCACTGCTTGGAGCCTGCACCCACGAGCCTCTCCCCATGCCCCAACACTCTGCCCCAGCTCTTATCCCCCTCCTGCTCTCCAAACCCCTCGATCCCAGCCCAGAGCACCCTCCTGCACCCCAAACCTCTCATCCCCAGTCCCACCCTAGAGCACGCACCCCCTGCCAAAACCTGCACCCTTCATGCACCCCCAACTCCAATTTTCTGAGCTTTCTATGGGCCAAAAAGTTTACCTACAGATGACCTAGAACTTCCCCAGAATAATTCCTAGAGCAGTGGTTCTCAACCAGGGATACATGTACTCAGCTATGTTGTGGAAAATAGACCACACAGTTGATTTTAGAAGGGTAAAGGACAGGGTCGCATACATTAACACCTCATCATGGGCAGGTCCCTCGCCGGTCCTGTTAAGCAGAGGAGACCTCGTCCCATGCGCGTGACCCTCCAGTCAATCACTTCAAGCACAGCTGTGAGGCTTGCTTTCGAGACACTTCCAGTCAGGAGGCTCGGGGCGTTTTTTTACAGCTGTCACTTACGCTGGCCGAATGGCCTTCACACACATACAGGCACATTTCCGACACAGCCGTCGGGGCGAAACCAGCCACCCTGGCTGTGGTCCCGGATCAACCTGGTGGACCAGGACTCCTGAACCTTACACGGACGATTAGGATTTCCCTTCGGACCCAAAGAGCGCGTTCCGAGAGTGACCCAGGCGCGACCCAGGTTTACTTTTACTTCTAACACATTACTTTTAGCGCCCCTCTAGCGCTTTTACCTTTGCCTAATACTTACAAAACCTGCTCCTGATTTGGCCCAAAACTTCTACCCCGATTTGTATTCAAATTTTTCCTACCAATCCAGAGGGCGTCAAGCGTGTCTGAGAACAATAAAGGTTCAGATCCAGCTTATAACTTACCCAGACCTTGAGCCTATGGACCAGTTCTCCACCAACAACCCAGCAGCAGAGATTTAAAAGGTCTCTTACCTTTCAGTTGGGCCCAGGGTTTGGTGGGAGACTGCCCGCAGTCCTCTGGTCTGAGGAAGTCTTCTGTGGATCCCGGACGAGCCGCCAAATTGTTGTGGAAAATAGACCACACAGTTGATTTTAGATTAGACAACCTGAGGCTTTTTTATTTTGATACAAGCATACATGCAGGGAGAGACAGCATGATCCTACGCAAGAGGCAGGCTGCTTTGCATTTTACAAATTTTACCATGCTTATAAAGGTTAAAACCGCAAAACGTAGCACGCTGGTTACACATGTTATTTGCCTTATTTGGAATATAATGTTGATAACAAGCAAGCTGACCAATTAATTTTTTATTTATGGCAGAGCCCCAATTTTTTATTTATGGCTTTTTTTGTTATTGTTTTTGCCAGTTAAGTTTGCGGTTTGACCATTTTAACACCTCTTTTGTAGTTTTGACAGCAGGCTTAGCTGTTGTAACTTAACAGATTTTGGGGGTTTTTTTTAATTTAATTTTAGTTTTTGGGGGGGGGCCCTGACCACATTTTTTTGCCTTAGCATGCCCTTTGTACAGAAAAACAAGCTAAGCTAAGGCTTTAAATTATTTTTGCTTACAGGCCTAGGGCCTAAGACAAAGGGGGGCGGGGGGTTGCTTTTCCCTGACAGCTAGATATTTGCCTAGTCTAATAACTAGCAAAGTCAGTACAAACTAAAATTTCATACAGACAATGGCTTGTTTATACTGGTCTATAAACTATACTATAAAATGTAAGTATAATATTTATATTCCAATTGATTTATTTTATAATTATGGAGTAAAATGAGAAAGTAAGCACTTTTTTCAGTATTAGTGTGCTGAGACACTTTTGTATTTTTATGTCTGCTTTTGCAAACAAGTAGTTTTAAAGTGAGGTGGAACTTGAGGTACATAAGACAAATCCAACTCCTGAAAGGGGTACCGAAGTCTGGAAAGGTTGAGAGCCACTATCCTAGGGACCGAATGGCTAGGAAGCAGTTCTGCAGAAAAGGACCTAGGGGTTACAGTGGATGAGAAGCTGGATATGAGTCAACAGTGTGCCTTTGTTGCCAACAAGGTTAACAGCATTTTGGGCTGTATAAGTAGGGGCATTGCCAGCAGATCGAGGGATGTGATCACTCCCCTCTATTTGACATTGGTAAGGCCTCATCTGGAGTACTGTGTTTTGGGCCCCACACTACAAGAAGGATGTGGAAAAATTGGAAAGAGTCCAGCAGAGGGGGCAACATAATATGATTAGGGGGCTGGAGCACATGAACTTTTAGGAGGAGAAGCTTGAAGGGAAACTGGGATTTGTTTAGTTCTGCAGAAAGAGAAGAATGAGGTGGATTTTGATAGCTGCTGCTTCAAGCTACCTGAAAGGGGAATTCGAAAGAGATGGTATCTTAGGACGTGTTCTCAGTGGTACTGATGACAGAACAAGGTAGTAATGGTCTCAAAGTTGGCAGTGGGGAAGGTTAGGAGGTGGATATTAGGAACACTCACTCAGAGAGTGGTGAAGCACTGGAATGGGTTACCTAGGGAGGTGGTGGAGTCTCCTTCCTTAGAGGTTTTTAAGGTCAGGCTTGACAAAGCTCTGGCTGGGATGATTTAGTTGGTGTTGGTCCTGCTTTGAGCAGGGGGTTGGACTAGACGACCTCTTGAGGTCCCTTCCAACCCTGATATTCTATGATTCTATGATTCCTAGAGCACATCTTGTAGAAAAATATCCAGTCTTGATTTTAAAATCATCAGGGATGTGGACTCCAGCACAAATTGTTCGGTAAATTGTTCCAATGGTTAATTACTCTCTCCATTAAAAAATTTACAGCTGATTTCCATGAACAAGACTGCTAAAGATTAATTACCATTGTTTGTTGCTGCTGCTGCTGCTTCTATTCTTGTTACCCTGCTTAGACCCTGGTCAAGCAGAACTGTTCTCTACAGTACATTACAAACTGTACCAAGATACTCAGATTTTGCAACCTTGAAGCATAATGAACAATTTGACGGAAGGGTCAGATTTGAAACCAGTGTTCAAACACATTTATATAAACTATTTTAAATTGAAAAATAACTGCACAAAACCATCCTACCTGTTAGTACTCCTGTTTTCTCTGATGGAGCAAATGAAATTGTTTGTTTGAGATTGCCAGCAACAAAAAGCTGCATTTCATACACTTTGTCCTGACCCTTCATTTACAGAGATAATTTACCTTTATGGGCCAAATTCAGATCTGGTGTAATTGGCTACAACACCATTTTGTGGAAAGTTATGTACACTTGCAATATATTGCTATCTGGGATTTCAGATTCCAAGTGCCCAACACCATGAGAATGATTGTAGAGTTGTGTGGGCCAAACATTTTCCAGTTTGTCTAAAAAAGTAAGTACCCTGTACTAGGACTAATCTTTTTTGTGGAAGACTTCAAAGTGTAGCCTTATAATCCATCAATATTCCTCACCAAGTAAGGTGATCTGATGTATCTCAATTTTACCATTGGCAGACAGGGCCGCCCTGAGGATTCAGGGGGCCTGGAGTCTTCCGGCTGCCGAATTGTTGCTGAAGACCCGGCACTTCGACAGTGGGTCCCGGGGTGGAAGGACCCCCATCGTGGGTCTTCAGGGCACTTCGGCGGCAAGTCCCAGAGCGGAAGGACCTCCCACCCCCAAATTGCAGCCGAAGACCCGGCACTTCGGCAGCGGGTCCTGGGGTGGAAGGACCCCCCAGTGCGGGTCTTCTGGCTCTGGCATAAGACATTTGCTGCTGGATAGCATACACCCCTCAGAGTCCTGCAATCACTGTCACAGTGAAGTCACTAAGCATTTTGCTGCCCCAGGCAACTGCCTAGTCTTTCTACAAAAGGAAGTCAGTCACTGCCACAAGAGCACACTAGCCTAAATTATTTTCTGCTCTTGGTAATATTTTAAAGTTGTCACAAGAACAGCTTTAGCTGAAGCCTTTTCTCTTTTATGTTTCTAATCTTCTGAATCTGAATCCTTCCCATGCCATCAGATGTCACTCAGGGCACAAACAAGATTCCACTCTCCCTGTCTATCCTAGGCCACTGTTCCTGTGTCCTCTATGTTGTTAAGTGCCATAAGTTTTCCATCTCTAAATAGTGTTTGTAGGAAAGATTCTTTTGGCCAGCTCCTTTTACATGTTCCACCAGCTGCCCAGTGGCATGCTTACCCCATGGCAGGCACTCTGGCTTCATCTTCACCACATCTCAGATATTTGCATCTTCTTTTCTAGATATTTTTGGAGATAAGGAGTTGTTGATCTCTGAAGAATCTTGGCTTTTATTATAAATTAATTCTATTTAATACTTGCTATTTTCCTGAGGCATTTCCTTTCAAAACATGTAAATGTCTGGGCAGACCTTTGGTGGATTTCCAGCTTTCACATGCAAATGTTAAGATGGAAATAACATTTGAGTTGAAGATTCAGTTTAGTCTCTAAGTTGTAGATTTTCAGTGACCAAATTTTGTGTAAGCTGCTGAATACAGCTGCAACTTTGCTAATTCATGACTTTATTTCCTTCTGGACATCCTCATTTGCTTGCACCTTACTGCCCAATGTGAATTGATTCACCTTGTGTATTCCTTGCCGTCTTAATGTAATGCTTGAGTTGGGAATTGCTGGGGTTCTCAGTTAGATTTGGGTTTTCATAACGGATTATTAGCCCTATCTTTTCTGTGATGCGGGACCTTCTTGGTTGATCTGTCACTTAGAAGAGTTATGGTATCAGCAAAATCTAGATCTTCTAGTGTGCTGCTGCTCACCTATGTGATTTCTAATCTTAATGGAAAAAAATTCAGTGAAGAGATCCTGATTCTGCCTGCCTCTGACAACATAGGAGGCAGACAGAACTACAGTTCCACAAAGAGAATTGGGAGGGGGTGGGGCTGTGGTCCCCCCTGACCCATGGTTGACACAGGGCTATGCCTGCAAGGCACAATCAAGCTCCAAATGTTTAGTGAAGTGCAGTCAGGGTGGGCATATATCCGGTAACTCTGAGCAGCATTTTGAACTCTCTCAGATTGGTCACACTGAAAGGAGTTTAAAAAGTGTAAAGTTAGGCTGGTCAGGAAATAACTTTTTACAGAGGGAAAGATTTAGATGAAAAGAATGTTTGTTTTAATCAAAATTTGCCTTCAATTTTTTTTGTTTGTTTTTAGTTTTTCAAAAAGAAAATCCCATACTAAACATATTTTAGTTTTTGACAAAGAGTCCTATGGCACCTTATAGACTAACAGACATATTGGAGCATAAGCTTTCGTGGGTGAAAGCTTATGAATATCCAAGAAATATTTAATGAAAATGGAATTTTTTTCATGGAAATTTCCATTTGGAAAACCATTTTCCACTGAAAAAGTCTTTTGAAAAAAAATCTGCCCAGTTCTAGCAGAAATATAGCAAAAGGTCATCAAGAGTGTTAGTTTTTCATCCTCAAATAAACTTTATTTTTTCCATTTTGATGTAATTAAAAAAAGAACAATGTCTGAGAAAGGCAGCAATAAATAATTATTTTACTTATTCTCAAAAATTAGCAGTATATTATCTGAAGGGTTAATTTGGGTTAACGTTTTATAATTCCAATCATATTTTTCAATAAAACAAAAAGAGGTGTCTGGAAAATGTCTGTTTTGTGTCTAGTCCAAAAATGGACTAGTCTGCACATGGAATACTCTCCTACCTGGACCTGACATTTATGACACTCACCAGGACTAGCATTTCATACACCTTGTGTTGAGACCTATAAAGAATACAGGTCTGAAATGTACTGCTTAGGAGAATCATTATAGTCTTCCATACAGCTCTCCATATCTTTGTCATCAAGACGGATCACAGTGGTGTATAATACTAACTGGAGCATAAGGAAAATTATGGTCGCTGTAAAACATGTGTTTTAGAGAAAGCTTAATAATGACAAATTTAAAACAGTTTAATGCAGACCTATCTCTGCTAATAGAAACAAGAAATTATCAAGCAAGAACTAATTTTGAACATTTTAATAAGAAAAGAATGTTATCCCCCAACCATGTGTAACAAGATGAGAATGAAAGTGGGAAAAGCTATATAATTTTTTTCTTATGGCAATATTAAAACTACACTTTCAAGATCCTTCACAGATATGACTCACCTGTTAAGGGCTCATGCCAGGCATCCCTGACTACAGAATGAGCCATACCTGAGAGAGAGCAGGATGATTTCCCTATAAACAGTAGCAGAAGGCTACAATGAAGGGCTGGGGTTCAGGAAATTGTAAAGAGGCTGTAGAACAGTGGTCTCCAACCTTTTTACACCCAAGATCACGGTGTGAATCCCAGGATCTACCCTTCCTGAGGCCCTACTCCTTCCCCAAAACCCCGCCCCATTCACTCCATCCCCTCTGCTCTCCATCGCTTGCTCTTCCCCACCCTCACTCACTGGAGTAGGAGGTTGGGGTTTGGGAGGGGGTGAGGGCTCTGGGTTGGAGCCGAGGGGTTCACAGTCTGGGAGGGGGTTATGGGCTGAGCCTGCAGAAGGGGCTTGGGTTGCAGGAGAGGTGAAGGGTGCAAGCTCTGGAAGGGAGTTTGGGTGCGGGAGGGGGCTCCAGGCTGGGGCAGAGTGTTGGGGTGCAGGAGGAAGTATAGGGTGATGGCTCTGGGAGGGGGCTCAGGGCTGGGGCTGGGGTGCAGGAAGGGGTTGGAGTGCTGGCTTCAGGTGGGGGCTCAGGGCTGGGGGCTAGGGTGCGGCCTCCCACTGGGCAGCAATTACCTCTGGTGGCTCCTGGTCGGTGGCGCAGCGTGGCTGCTGCTAAGGCAGGCTATCTGCCTACCCCAGCCCCATACCACTCCCAGAAGGGTCCAACATGCCCCTGCAGCCCCTGGGGTGGGCAGGGGGCACGTGGCTCCGCACACTACCCATCTCTGCAAGCACCACCCCCGCAGCTCCCATTGGCCACAGGTTCCCATTCATGGCCAATGGGAGCTACGAGGATGGTGCTTGCAGGCAGGAGCAATTCACGGTGGGAGACCCCTGCCCACCTGCCCCCGGGGCTGTGCTGGCCGCTTCTGGGAGTGGTACTGCCAGAAAGCATGATCGACTGAGAGATCCTCTAGGATTGACCGGCTTGTGAGCACTGCTGTAGAGAGTGTGAAAGGCTCTTGTAGGGAAGACCCTGAGACCAAAGGAGCTGTGACAGAGAAACTGCAATGAGCAGGAGGCTCCTGCTAGAGACACTGAGGGCTTGTCTACACTTACCGGGGGATCGACGCACAGCAACAATGCATCAGCGGTCGATTTAGCGAGTCTAGTGAAGACCCGCTAAATCAACCACAGAGCACTACCGTCAACTACCGTACTCCACCTGAACGAGAAGTGCAAGAGAGAGCATCTCTCATCGACATAGCGTAGTGTGGACCCCATGGTAAGTAGATCTAAATATGTCGACTTTAGCTACGTTATTCATGTACCTGAAGTTGCGTAACTTAGATTGCTCTCCCTCCGTAGTGTAGGCAAGGCCTGAGAGAAGGGTTTGGGCCTGGAAGCTAGAACCAGAGGATTGAAGAAGGCTCAGCTCTGGTCAAGTGAAGCATGAGAGACTTTGAACTGAGACTTAGGTCTGGGAAAAGGGCTCAGGACTCCCTATCCATTAGGGCAGGCAACCCAGGTCGCCTGGAGTGCTGGGCTTGTGGGGAGCTGGGCTCGGGATGCTGTTTCTATTGTTAGTGACAAAAGTGAAAATAGAATGAAGTAAAATATTTCAGATATTCCGTATGTGGATTCATTTTTCACTAACTTCCTACAATGTTCTGGACCCAGGTGGAATCTCTGGAACCTTCCAGATTTTCTGAGAGCTACATTTTCCTTGAAACTCCTAGAATGCTGTCAGCCATGCCCTCATAGGTATATCGGGCAGGGCATCGCCAGTCAGTCAGTGAGATATAAGAATGAAGTGAGAGCCCAGCTGCAATATTGTGAATCTTTTTTAGTGTGATTGTGAAAGTGTACTTGTGTTTTAAGACTTGTCCACCCAGTGTTGGTGCTCAGTTCAATTTCTTGATGTTATTACATTTCAGTTATTATTAAAAGTAAAAAGTTTCTATAAGTTAGAGGAAACCGTTTTTTTATTTGTTTAGATATAGCATAAATAAATACAGATTTATAAATCGTAGTATGCAAATATATCATCTTCTATGACAGGGCCAAATCATGCAATGCAAATAGTGCATCAAAGTCGTGAAACAGGTTACAAATACAATAAAAATAAGGTATTCAAAAGTTTAACAAATATGGGGAGCACCAAAGATGCTCCTCACCTGGAGTGCCATTTGGTCTAGGGCCGGCCCTAGAGAGAGTGACTGAACTAGGGTTGGGGCCTGAAGGGGCACTATGTAAGGATCCAATATATGTGACCCCAAGAGGGGAATGTTTTAACTATCTGTGGACTGTGAGTTATTAAGAGGTCCTGAAAAGGGTGTAACAGCACTGCAGAGTGACCTCTCACCATGAAGGAGTGCCCGGAAAAGGGGAGAAATTGGTAGCAACACTGGAGTGACCTCTTGCCATGAGGGGTTGCTCAGAATCCAGCAGGTCCTGTTGTGCCAATGTTTAATACTTTCCTTGAGGTAAGGGGTTTGGTTTTGTTCACACACACACACACACACCCTTGATTTTTGTGATAAGAACTACTTCTGAAATATACCAATTTTCGTAGTAAACATTTGGGTCTCAATCCTGCAAGCCCTTACTCAGGTGAATAATCCTCACTCACAATTGAATAGTCCATGAGACTATAGGGTAAGTAAGGGTGTTGCAGGCACAGAAGTTGCCCAAAGCAAGCAACAGTGGTTCATGGCCCGGAGTGCGTAGCGCCAATGAACACACCAGGGTGAAGAAGCAAAACACAAGTTTATTTGAGCTCAAATAAGGTGCGAGGGAGAATGCAATCTCAAATCC
>NC_133771.1:193876257-193941575 GCF_003597395.2 Chelonoidis abingdonii | reverse complement strand
CACCTCACACTGTGCAACACCCCTGTGAGGAAGGGCAGTGCTAGTCCCTCCATTGTTACAAATGGAGAACTGAGGCTAAGTGACTTGCCCAAGGTCACACAATCTGTGGTGGAACACCCAAACCCTCAGACTGGTGCCTTAACCACTGGATCATCTTGTCTCCATATAAGCTCATGGCCTTGCAACCCTTTCCTTACTTGAATAATCCTTTACCAGTTGGGGCTGTGTATGTGCCATGAAGCTAGTATACTATAACTACTGGTTACTAAACTATTAATAACTGTTTCACTCTTACCTTCTGCTCAATATCCTGTTTGTTTGATTCCCCTGCTGCCATTCATTACTTAGATGGCAAGCTGTTTCGAGTAGCTATTGTTCTTCCACTAGCTGTGTGCACAGCACCTAGCACGATGAGGCCCTCGTTGTTGATTGGTGTCTTTAGGCACTACAGTAATAAATCATAATTATTAATCACTTTCACTTCTCCAATTAGGATTAAAGCTGTTCATTAAAAGGCTGCCAAAAAATAAAATGCAAACAGAGTAGTTTTGTAGATGCCTTTGTACTCAAATGTCTTTTTGCTTAAGCTTTACATAAATACTAATTTGCTGTGACCAGAGACCAGACCTGGGAAATTCCAACCCAAAATGCAACAGCTTGACAAAGTTGTAAGAAACTGGAAAGACTTTTAAAATGGAAACATACAAGTAACTTTTACTGTAGCTTTGCTTATACACTAGCTATAATATGGACACAAGTAATAGAATTATGATTTAAGGGGAAAAAACGCTTTTTATTTATTTTTAAATTATATATTCAGTCCATCAGATCTGGCCTTAGATATGGGGACTGAAGGCAGCATACATCTCAAATTTCCATTGATGCTCATGAATGGATAAGGTTCTTGGTATCTTCTATCATGTCGGGTCTGTGTGAAAATTCAAGAGAGAATTGCAAAGTTTGTGTGTGTTGGGCAGTGGTAGAGGACATATGGCACAGGAGGAAAAGAAAAGTATATTATTTATGCCATCAATTTTTTTTCTCTCCTATCCTAAGGAAAAACAACTGATGTGTAACAAGTTATACATAAGGACCGGCAGTGGCCCCTGTACAGTACAGCGTTCTTTTTTTTTTTTTTTTTTTAATAATCGACCTTTCTACAAATCAGGGTTGGTGAATAAGATTACTTCTCTCCCTCTTTATCCCCACCACTCTGAGCTGCTAGTACCTCCTCCTAGTTTTCTCAACAATAGAGGACTGAAGGGAGATGTGTGGATTTTTTTTTTCTGGTTTGTTTGTTTTGTCATGGGGATTTAATAGATACAAATGGAACCATGAAGTTAAAGTTCTCTTTGGTGTGAAAACTGCTTGGTGGTGTTAGTTTTCTAACAGTTAAGTGGAGAAGAGAAGGATAACAAGCTGATCTGGGCAGTGCTGAGTTTTTCATTTTATAAACACCTGGCTAGAGTTAGGGCACAGACAAAAACCTAGGAAATGATTACCTTGAAATTTTGGACTTTCTGAATATGAACCCACACTAGATGGGGATTTTCCAAAATGGCTCTTATCTTTTGAGTGTGTAAATGCAAATTCCCCAATTTGAGCAAGCCCAAATGTAGGGTTGTCACAATCCATATCTGGAGCCAGATCCTAATTTTATCATTTAAAATCCACTTCCTATGCTTGACTTATTGTAGTGGGTGCAATGGGTACAAAAATGTTAATATAACTTAGAGCCTTAACTCAGCTTCCTGTTATATGTTGTGAATACAGCAAACAATATACAGCATAGTTGTAATATGAAAAATGAACAATGTTCCACACATCTAATGTTGATTGTGAACTTTTCTGCAGCCAAGTGCACTCAGAGTTTCAGAAGCCCTGCCACTGTCGTCTTTGATAGTTTCTTTTGTTAGCTGGTTCTCTAGTTGACACTGGACACAGCGGCAGCAAAGCAACGGTATTAGCATCAGTTATAGCTGCAGAACTGGTGGTAATAGTAGATTTCATGGACCTCTAGTGGGAGAGGATGGCTATGTTTTCTGTGTCATTTTATTTAGTTTTTTAATTTCCCCTTTTCTTTGTTTGAAGCATCAGATACTGAGCTGAATTCTACCTTCAATGGAACAAATAACTCTACCTAAATAGTCTCAGATACAGTTACAATTGTTAGTCATATAGGGCCCCTGCCTCCATTCCATCCTGCCTCACTTGACAGCTGGGGATTCCCCTGATATGGGCAGGATTCCTGAGTGGCATAGATGCCATAGCTACTTACTAGTCTCTATACCATCTGCTCTTGCCTTCCTTCCACCCAGTGTATGTGGCTTATTAGGGTCAAACTAGAGACTAGAGTAAGTGTGTGGCCGCAGAACCTGCTGATCTGCAATTTCTGGCCATCAGAGCAGTCCCCAGGCAACTGTTGCAGCTAGTGTAGTGTAGCTTATAGCAGCCACTCAACCACCCAGGATGAGATGGAGTGGAACAGATTTAGACTCTTCAGGTCCTCTGCTGAACACAGGTCAGCCAAACTACAAAAGAAGTAAAAGACTGGAAGGTGCTGTAGCAGCTTGTTTTGTCTCACAAAAGCCTCAGGACTGGCCTCACTTTGGAGAGCCACAAATTGAGACTTTAAAAAAAATTCTGGGACATTTTCATTAAAAACACAAGTGCTAAACAGCTGTGCTCTTCTCCTCCACAACACATCTGGAATTCCTGCAGTCACATCTATACTTACAGTAGCTGCCATTGAAGAAGAAAGGCAACTGTGGCAAAAATAGCCTCAGAAGCCACTTTTGAAAACTTTAGCCTAAGTTTTCAAACCTATTTATTCGTTCCAGTGAGGCACATGTAAATCAATAGATTTCAAATTCCTTTCAAGATTTAAAAAATAGATTGTGTAATTAGTCCTTACATCAAATTACAGCATGGTTCTAGGAAATGCCATCTTTCCAGCTCAGGAGAAAACCTACCTGGAACAATAACTTGAAGGCATCCAAAGATGTTAAACTAAAATTGTTAATGATAACATTTTTAAAGGTTGATGTTACCCTGAAGAGCTTGGCAGGTTTTTCCATATAGCTGACAGTTTATTCTGGCCAGGGTCCAAGAGAGCCTCATCTCTCTAACATCTGTGGGTTTGTTTTAATTGTACTTCTATTTATCATTTTGGGAGCCTTTAACTTCATTTTGTCTTCATATTTGATTAGTAAGTTAATGAGGAGCCAGATGCTTCCCTCCATTTATGCTGACGAAGAGAAGCAAAGCAGGTGGGAAGGATGAAGTGGGTATGCTTCACAAAATGTTTTCTTCCCTCCTCCAAACCCCACTGCTAATGTACCAAGCAATAGGGGTTCCACAGGTTGGGAAGAGCTGAAGATGGAGAACAGCTGCTTTGTATGCATGCGCCTCTTCTAATCAGCCTGGAAGTGAATGCAGCTTTACTACTCTCTCCATGGCTGCCTTCAGAGAGGTGCCTTGGGCATAGGTACTGGGGGATAACCAATGGAAGTATGGCTCCTGAGGGAGGTCAGTGGAAAGTCAGGCAGCACACAGAGTGCTCTGTACCCATCACGACTATCCTGAGATCCGAGGAGATAGAACTAGGTTTCTGCATAGCACTAAGAGTCCTCCCAGTGGCAGGTTACAAACATTACCCTCTTGAAGAGAAAATATGGAGGAAACTCCAAACTTGCTGACATTCCATTGTTCTTCTATCTTTCTGTTCCTCACCCCAGCTTCTTCTCATTTGATCTCTGGCCTCAGTGCTGTGAGTTAACAAATTCCATATAAGCTCTTGTAATAAGCTGATGAATTTGGGAATTTTTTTTAACTGTATTAATTTGCACTGATAATTTTTATTAATCTTCTGAAGTGTTTTAGTAAAATTCAGTCTCTAAAATGTAATTTATTGGCACATTGCTTGGATGGTGAGCTCAACTAAGGCACAATGTATTTCAGGGTTCATGGATCAAAAACTTCAGTTTATTCCACAAAGAGGTGCAGTGCTAGTTTTTCTCACCACTGTGCCAGTAGGCCATATATCTGGCCTGGAGAGACAGTTGGCCCAATTCTTGCTGCTCTGCACCATGTGTTTCAGTCACACCAGCACAAAGTGAGGGCAAAAAGCTAACAAATTCATGTTGCACAGGTGTAAATGACTATACAAGAAGCAGTCCAACAGGCCCACTATCTAAAAGTGAGGGTATAGTTCAATTTCCATTCATATTCGCTCCTTCACTTCTCTGCTGAGATTTCCATGAAGCGTGCCTGTTCATGCAGACAAGCTACGTTTCCTTTAAGCTGTGCAGCCACTCAGCCATGCAGCAGGCTTTCAAGGCCATGCAGGGAGAAGTGCCTCTCCCCTGGCCAAGCCCAAGTCCACCGGAGCTGCCGGGGAGAAGAGCCCCTCCCTCTGCCCAGCCCAGTCCCACCAGAGCTGTCGAGGAGAGGAGCCCTTCCTTCGCCCCAGCCAAGGCCTGCCGGAGCTGCCGCAGCTGAAGAGAGATGCCTGTCACCCGCCCCGAAACTGCTGTGGCGAGAGAGGGCTGGTGGGGAGTCCTCTCTCCCCGCTGCAGCACCAGGGCAGCCTGCACGCCAAACTCCTCATCCCTGGCCCCACCCCAGAGCCTTCACCCCTAGCCGGAGTCATCACCTCCTGCACCCAACCCTCTGCCCCAGCCCTGAGCCCCCTTCTGTACCCCAAACCCCTCATCCCTAGCCCAACCGGAGAGCCCATACCCTCATCCAGAGCCCTAATCCCCCAACACCCCAACCCTCTGTCCTAGCTCTGAGCCTCCTCCTGCACCCCAATCCCCTCATCCTTGGCGCCACCCCAGAGACCATACTCCCAGCCAGAGCCCTCACCTCCACCCCATACTCCAATCCTCTGCCCCAGCCCTGAGCCCACTCCCACACGCCAAATCCCTCAGCCCCGCCCCCACCACATGGGTTTTGTTATGTGCACCAGTATGGAGGTGATGTGTGATACATCACCTTCATATCGGTGCACATAACAAAATTCATTCCACACATGGACGTGAAAAATTAGAGGGAACATGGCGGACGACAATTGTAGCTGTTTCAATATGCACATGTATCCACTAAGAAATGGACTAATAGCCCTTATTCCACATGGGCAACCAAACCACATTGCATAGTAACAATTTTCAGCCACTTTGACTGACTACTTGGATTCAAACTAGAGGTGAAATGTTCCATATCCTGCCATCAATCCCCTGACACACAAGACATAGTATTTTTATTCTTTGCAGACCTAAAGTATTGTTTTTTGAACTGGTCTATTTCATGATGAGGTCATTATTTCTTGTATATAATATTGTTATGCATAGCTTATTTTTGCATAGGTTTGTAAAATTGAATTTTAAATAAAATTACTCCATAGCAAAAGTCAGTGGGAGAGATCCTTTGCTTGTTACAGCAGCATAACTCCACTGAGTTCAGTGGAGCGGTGTCCATTGGCATCAGTAGAGAATATATGTTTTGTGTGTGGATAGC
Organism: Chelonoidis abingdonii; assembly: GCF_003597395.2. Classification (NCBI taxonomy): domain Eukaryota; kingdom Metazoa; phylum Chordata; order Testudines; family Testudinidae; genus Chelonoidis; species Chelonoidis abingdonii. The sequence continues at coordinate 193,936,058 of NC_133771.1, read as the reverse complement.
TAAAATGAAGCATTGCCCCCTCCTTCACAGGCACAGTGTTTTGTAAGTAGGCTCTGCCATTCCAATGAATACCCACAAATGTGGCATTTGCTAACATCTTTGTTTATCGTTCTGTCAAAACTGTGATACAGAGATAATTCAGAAGTTCACCTGAAGGGCACAGCTTAAAATGCACATAGAAACAGACTCTTAGCAAAGCCATTGACAGTTTAAGGCTGTGCATCCTGGAAGGATTCCTGAGTAGCAAGTGCCACAGATCAGCCATTTTTCGGGTGGGGGTATTAGAAACACACACAGCAGGAATTGAGTTCATTTCAAGTTCAGATATATCACTGATTTGAGAGTTAAATGCACAGAAGTAATATACACATAAGATCCAGGCTAACTTAAGTGTTGTCCTTAAAATGGGAAGCTATGGGTTTGGAGGAGACAAACCCATGTAATAACCATTCTCCAGAGATCCTTCAAATGCAGCAGCTGCTCTTGGAATCTGAATTTGCACACCCTGTTCAGTCAGTCACTCAGAAGAAGGAATGTGGGGGCTCTCCAAGGTACAAAATAATCAGCTTTCTCCTGCAAAGGCACAGAAACTTTTCAAAGATATTGGTCTGAAATGGTCCCAAAACTTCTGTACATCTTTAAGAGTGTGCTCCCCCATCATCAATTTTAAGTACAGCTTTGAAAATTGTATATGCAAACAAAAGATTAGAGCTGGTTGGAAAATGGGATACTTTGTCCACAGAAAATGTGAAAAATGAAAAAAAGGTCTTCTATCCATTGAAATTGTCACTGACTTTTTGTTGAATTAACCAAAAAATGCAAAAATTGGTGTTTGGCTAAACAATTTTGATTTTCACTTTTCTGGTAAAAAAGGAGCACTTTGTGAGGAAAGCAAACACCTTCCATGAAAATTTTCATTTTACCAAAAAACCCAATCTTCCATCAAAAAAAAAAAGAAAAGTTGAGAGAAAATGTTTGACCAGCCTTACAAAGGTATTTTGGGGGAAAAAAGAAGAAAAGGTAAATAGTATGTTAGCTAAAATGGTTAATTTGTAGCTAATGTTGCAGATGTCATGTAGGTTTACTGCAAAGAGCTCTACAGCTGCCTTCCTCTTTAAGCTATTCAGCAATTGCAACTAGTGTAGACTGAAACTGCCCACTAATAAATAGACTTGTTCACACTTACTGTCTTCATTGATCTGGCACAGACTCAGCTGGTTGGAGTTTAGTTTAGCAATTCTGATGATGTTACACAAGAGGGATAGAGCCTGAAGCTTGTTTAGTCTTAGCCATGTGGGTCCTGCCAGGTTAACAGAAGTAAACAGCAATTAACACTCATTTTGTCAACATAATCTGAATATACCTAGGGAGATCAGTTGAGTAAGACAGTGCCATTTTTATATAGTAATTTTTCACAGTAAAGCAATATATTAAGCTAGTTAAGGAAAACCCACATAAGAAAGGCAGCAAGTAGCAGATAGTAAAGTAGCCTGAGATTCAGTGAAAAGAGAAGATTTACAGTGAGGAAAGAACAAAATGAAAGTAATGTGACAAAGAAGATTTTAAGTTCCATGTTAGTGGGGATTCTGTCAAGCAGCAATAAACTTAGTAATGAAATCTAAAAAGATTATAGAGGGCAAGTGATGGCAGAAATTAGACAACGTCCAGACAATGCCTGTACAGATGGTAATAGTGAAACCATGGGGACTGTGGTAGACATTAGAGAAATAAATAGAGAAAATAAGGAAAACATTTTAGCCCTCACAATCAAGATGGTTAGTCCTGCTGAAAATAAAGATCAATCTGGGAATTCATGGGGAAATTTACTGACGTTAAATGCTTGAAGAAAGATCACCATGCTGTCTTAACTGACAAAGATAGCCTTAAGCAGTCAAAATACAGGGTCTTCAGGGATTAGAGACGAGAAAAAATTACAATTGCCAGAAAGTGTAGCGTTCTAATATGGGCTAGCTACCTTTCCATTTGCAGTGCCTGCTGTCAGGGTATGTGGTTTACAGCCATCAGAGACCAAGAAGGGGAAACAAACAAATCTGTGAGCAGGTGAGTGTGAATTGCCTCTGACTTCTCCCATTGTAGTGTGTTAACTCTCCCAGTGACTTCCTGCACTGGCCTGGCATGTATAAGAGAATTTGTGCCAAATTTTGCAACAAATTTTAGAAATGATCAAGATTATTGATACTGAAACTGAAAGAGGATGATCCATGAATCCTATCATTCTATCCGTCTGTCTGCCTAGGTAGTATCATCACTGTATCAGAGTTCTCTTACTCTGTATCTTTCTCTCTCGATTCCGTTGTGATTCTAGAATATGGTCAAATGACATAGCAACTGCCAATTGTACTGACAGTTTGGCAAGTGGTGGCCTATTTGATACCTGTTGTCATGTCATATTTAATAATACTCTGAAAATTTTCATTCTCCAGGCACCACCAAAATACTCAGTAACAAACATATATAAATGTAGGGAATGCCATGCTTGAAAAAAGGTTTACAAGCAACTGGAAAGGCAACTCAAGAGACTGTTAAATTATTATATTAGTATTGAGCTGCATGGATCATTTCTCTCTTCATGATACAAACTCTTTTGTCATGCTGCTGACTCCCATCATCATTCTTTAAATATCTAATTAAGCTGTGTGTGATATCTTAGGTAACTGAAGTATTCCAGGAACCACTAGCCTCATATTACACATTGTTGTGACATTCTGTATGGTACAGTATTGCAGTCACATGCATATTATTGGTGTGTTCATTATTGGAGTTTATTGCTTAAATTAAGATAGATGTGTGTAAGTTTCCAAAGAAGTATGCTAGCTGCATATAGGACTTCTGTGCTCCCAGAGATGGATGTACCTAATTTCTGGGCATCACAAGCATAGCTAAGGGTATTGAAGCCCAAGTGAAATTTTGAGACTCAGTAAGGGGCCATCTGGTAGAGTTACATGGATAAAAATTAAGCCTAATCAATGCTAGTAGACAGTGATCCAGTTTTGGTCAAGGTGCCAGGGCATCACTGGAAGAGAACTTCTTATACAGAAGAAAAAGTTGGAGAAACAACAGGTTATTGATTGTGATTCAAAGTTGAAATTTATCCAAAAAAGTGAGTTGGGATCCAGGGAAAAGGGAATGGGAGTGCACATTTCAAAGCAACAACTGCAGCAGGATGAGAAATAAAGGTGGATCTAATCCAGAAACTTGATTTCCTAGGATGATATAGCAATCACTAATCCAAGGTTTAAATATAAGGTTTCAACCTCTGAACACCTGACACTAGAGCCAATTAGGGGTCATTCCTGGGGAGTTTGGAGAATTAAGAATAAGAGGTTATTACATAAGAGTCTAAAGTTGGAGACAGCACAACCAATGCATGGTTAACAAGAAATCATATTTTATTAGGCATTCAGATTATGTATTAGCCAGCTGGCTAGATAATCTAGGGCTTGATCCAAAGCTCACTGAAGTAAATAGGAGTCTTTCTATTATCTGCAAGAGCCTTTGGATCGGGTCCTTGCAGAATTCGGTGTCTGCTGGCTTTATCCCTCATCTCCAAAGGTGGATTACAGTTTTGTGGGGCCCTGGGCCAAGGCAAATGGAGGCCCCTCACTCCTTTTGCCCGCAGTCCCCCTGCCCTTTTCCTCCCACCCCCAAGTTTACATCTTCATAATCCAATTACATCAAGAGTACTAATTAAACCTAGTGGATAATTACTGTAATAATAGTACTTAGTATTTATATAGAACTTCCTGTCTTCAAAGCACTTTACGGGCATTAACTAATTAATGAAAAAATGAATTTAGAAATCAATGCAGGAGCATAGCATATTATTAGAATTAGCAACTCAATTATACTCACTCTCTGACCATTACACTTGTAAAAATGCTCCTTATTTCTTTTACTGGTGTGCATTACTTAAACTGAGACTGAATTTCACAACCACTGAGATTTAGGACACGTTTTTACAGAGCGCACTGAGCATTCACTGAGGAATACAGTGCTTCACTGAACATGCAACAGAGCAAGGCCCCAAATCTTCTGTCTACTTCTGTGCTTTCAGCAAAAGGAAGCGAATCCAGAAGCAAGCGCACCAGTATTTTCCCCTTCTCTCAACCGCACAGAAACACTTCCTGGTGCTCTGGAATGATCAGACTCTGTGAATGGACATGGCTGCCTTCCACAGCATCAACCCCTCATCAGCCCTTCGTGGAAAACTTCTATACAACTTAATATGAAGTGATGATATAGAATGGTTCAAAAATTCTTAGATTAAATAGGAAGTTATGCTCCCCATTTTTTCCTCTTTAAATTCAATTGGTTTTTAAAGTACTTTTCACAGAACCCTGTTAGTTTCATCCCTATTAAAGTCTATAAGACTTTGCATAAGAGACACCACGCAGTACTGTATACACTAATGAAAACCCCGCAGGAACTATGCCGCACTGCATAGCAGTGTGGAGGTGCAAGGCCTCTAGCAGATTTGAGGAGATCCATGGGCTAAACCCCTATCAGTACTGCATGTGAGCAAATCCGTCCCTTCCAAAGAAAGCGATCAGTTGGTAACTCCACAAGATAGAGTTTCTTTGCAGCAATAAATTACAAAGGGGCACGTTAGGCTCGTTTAAAATGTGAAGGAGAATTCTTTTCATTCTTAATCCCAAATTAAGACTTCAAGATACAGTACAGCAATAATGGAAAAAACACATTTGGCAAAGTCCCTGGCAATCTTCACCAGCCGTTTTAATTATTATTTCCTTTTCATGTTTGCCATTGATTGCACGTATCTGATTGATCTTTTTGAGGTCTGGAAATGTTCCTGGTTTTGCAGATTGCTACTTTGCAAGAAGACTAGATTGAGTGTCAAGATAACTCAAATCCATTGCTTTTTCCCAACTCTTCTCATTCGTTTGTTTAAACAAAGCAGAAGAGTATCATATTAAATAGCCCTAAAGGTACACCACACAACAACAGTCATTCAAACACATCACTAGTCATTGACACATGCTGCCTAAAATAAAAAGAAACCTTCCCTAAATGATCAAGCAAAGAATCTTTGTTCATAAAGAAAATTTGAGGCATATGAGCCTCTTTGAAAAGATATTTTGCCTGCTGACACATTCCTAATACTGCCCTCACCATCTGCTGAGAATTTATTGTTGCCCTTCTGCGGCTTTGCACATCTGTTTAAAAAAGTTAATTCGTAATGCAGCATTTTTCCCTGTATATTTATGGACCATGCCCAACCCTTCCCCCACTCCCACTTTCTTTATGGCCAGGTCCCAATTGCCTAGCATGTGTATCTTGTAAGTATTCTCTTATCCCGCTAAGGGAACAGGTCCTCTTGACCTGCTGCTTGCAAACAGGGAAGAATTGGTAGGGGAAGTAGAAGTGGGTGGCAACCTGGGCAGCAGTGACCATAAGATGGTTGAGTTCAGGATCCTCAGAAAAGGAAGAAAGGAGAATAGCAACGTACGGCCCCTGGACTTCAGAAAAGCAGACTTTGATGGGCAGGATCCCCTGGGAGGCTAATATGAGGGGGAAAGGAGTCCAGGAAAGGTGGCTGTATTTTAAAGAAGCCTTATTGAGGGCGCAGGAACAAAGCATCCCGATGTGCAGAAAGATTCACTGATTCATAGACTTAAGGTCAGAAGGGACCATTATGGTCATCTAGTCTGACCTCCTGCACAATGCGGGCCACAGAATCTCACCCACCCGCTCCTGGAACAAACCCCCTATGTCTGAGTTACTGAAGTCCTCAAATCATGGTTTAAAGACCTCAAGGTGCAGAGAATCCTCCAGCAAGTGACCTGTGCCCCATGCTGCAGAGAAAAGCGAAAAACCTCCAGGGCCTCTGCCAATCTTCCCTGGAGGAAAATTCCTTCCCAACCCAAACATGGTGATTAGTTAAACCCTGAGCATGTGGGCAAGACTCACCAGCCAGCACCCAGGAAATAATTCTCTGTAGTAACTCAGATCCCACCCCATCTAACAATCCCATCACAAGCCATTGGGCATATTTACACTAATAGTCAAAGACCAATTAATTGCCAAAATTAGGCTATCCCATCATACCATCCCTCCATAAACTTATCAAGCTTAGTCTTGAGCCAGATATGTCTTTTGCCCCACTGCTCCCTTGGAAGGCTGTTCCAGAACTTCACTCCTCTGATGGTTAGAAACCTTTGTCTAATTTCAAGTCTAAACTTCCTGATGGCCCAGTTTATATCGTATTATTCATTTGTTCTTGTGTCCACATTGGTACTGAGCTTAAATAATCCTCTCCCTCCTGGTATTTTCCCTCTGATATATTTATAGAGAGCAATCATATCTCCCTCAGCCTTCTTTTGGTTAGGCTAAACAAGCCAAGCTCTTTGAGTCTCCTTTCATAAGACAGGTTTTCCATTCCTCGGATCATCCTAGTAGCCCTTCTCTGTACCTGTTCCAGTTTGAATTCATCCTCTCTAAACATAGGAGACCAGAACTGCACACAATATTCCAGATGAGGTCTCACCAGTGCCTTGTATAACGGTACTAACACCTCCTTATCGCTACTGGAAATACTTCACCTGATGCATCCCAAGACCGCATTAGCTTTTTCACGGCCATATCACATTGGCAGCTCATAGTCATCCTGTGATCACCAATACTCCGAGTCCTTCTCCTCCTCTGTACTTCCAACTGATGCGTCCCCAGCTTATAACAATAATTCTTGTTATTAATCCCTAAATGCATGACCTTGCACTTTTCACTATTAAATTTCATCCTATTACTATTACTCCAGTTTACAAGGTCATCCAGATCTTCCTGTATGATATCCTGGTCCTTCTCTGTATTGGCAATACCTCCCAGCTTTGTGTCATCTGCAAACTTTATTAGCACATTCCACTTTTTGTGCCAAGGTCAGTAATAAAAAGATTAAATAAGATTGGTCCAAAACCGATCCTGAGGAACTCCACTAGTAACCTCCCTCCAGCCTGACAGTTCACCTTTCAGTACGACCTTTGTAGTCTCCCCTTTAACCAGTTCCTTATCCACCTTTCAATTTTCATATTGATCCCCATCTTTTCCAATTTAGCTAATAATTCCCCATGTGGAACCGTATCAAATGCCTTACTGAAATCAAGGTAAATTAGATCCACTGCGTTTCCTTTGTCTAAAAAATCTGTTACTCTCTCAAAGAAGGAGATCAGGTTGGTTTGGCACGACCTACCTTTTGTAAAACCATGTTGTATTTTGTCCCAATTACCATTGACCTCAATGTCCTTAACTACTTTCTCCTTCAAAAATTTTTTCCAAGACCTTGCACATACTACAGATGTCAAACTAACAGGCCTGTAGTTGCCCAGGTCACATTTTTTTCCCCCCCCCCCCTTTCTTAAAAACAGGAACTCTGTTAGCAATTCTCCAGTCATACGGTACAACCCTGAGTATCCAGATTCATTAAATTCTTGCTAATGGGCTTGCAATTTTCATGTGCCAGTTCCTTTAATATTCTTGGATGAAGATTATCTGGGTGACCCCCGATTTAGTCCCATTAAGCTGTTCAAGTTTGGCTTCTACCTTGGATGTGTGATATCTACCTCCATATCCTCATTCCCATTTGTCATCCTACCATTATCCCTAAGCTCCTCATTAAAAGACTGAGGCAAAGTATTGTTTAGATATTGGCCATGCCTAGCTTATCCTTAACCTCCACTCCATCCTCATGTTTAGCGGTCCCACTTCTTCTTTCTTTGTTTTCTTCTTATTTATATGGCTGTAGAACCTTTTACTATTGTTTTAATGTCCTTTGCAAGGTCCACTCTACATGGCTTTTGGCCTTTCTCACTTTATCCCTACATGTTCTGACTCAATAAGGTAGTTTTCCTTGCTAATCCCTCCCATCTTCCACTCCTTGTAGGGCTTTCTGCTTTTTCTAATCACCTCTCTGAGATGCCTGCTCATCCAGCTTGGTCTGCAATTCTGCCTATTTAATTTTTTTCCCTTTCTTGGGAGGCTTCAGGATAGTTTCTGCAACTTTGACATGAAGTAATTCCAGGGCTCCTTCATCTTTAGATCCCAAGTTCTTCAGTCCAATCTACTTCCCTAACTAATTTCCTTAATTCTTAAAGTTAGCCGCTTTGAAATGAAAACTCTAGTCACAGATCTATTTTTGTTTATCCTTCCATTTAGTTTGAACTGAATTAGCTCATGATCACTCGAACCAAGGTTGTCCCCTACAACCATTCTTCTATGAGGTCCTCACTACTCACCAAAACCAAATCTAAAATGGCATCCCCTCTTGTTGGTTCAGCAACTACTTGGTGAAGGAATCCATCAGCTATCACATCCAGAAAATCTGAGCCCTATTATTATTACTAAGCACTTGTCCTCCAGTCTATATCTGGAAGTTAAAGTCTCCCATGATCACAATTCTGTGGCCGCATGAAATCGAATTTATAATATCAGTTTTATAAAACCGATTTTAGCTAATTCGCTATTATCCCGTAGTGCAGATGTGGCCTCAGGGAAGGCTCTAGTAGCTTTCTTTCCCAATGTGATTTTTGCCCAGACAGACTCTGTCTTATCCATTCAATCACTTATTTCTTTACAGTTTATCTCATCATTGATGTACAATGCTACTCCACCACCTTTGCCTTTATTTCTGTCTTTCCTAAACAACACATAGCCTTCAATAACCGTATGCCAGTCATGATTACTATTCCACCATGTTTCTGTTATCCCTATAATATCCGGTTTCACTTCCTGCACCAGTAGCTCTAGTTCCTCCATTTTGTTACCTAGACTCCTCACATTAGTGTACAAACATCTTAATTTTTGCTGTTTGGCTTCACTGACATTCTTTACCCGATTAGGCACAGACATTCTACCACCAGTATCACCTGTTAGACTAGTGTCTACACTACCCTTCCTCCTTATGTCCATTCTCGTATCCACGGCTGTATCCTTTCTTACTTTGTTTTCTTCCCTCTCAATGTTAAATTCCGACGTGGAGATTACCTGGACATCTCCCAACCATCTCCCCCAAATTCCTAGTTTAAAGCTCTCTTAATCGGTTGTGCCAGCCTCCATCCTAGAAGTCTATTTCCCTCCTTACTCAGGTGAAGTCCATCCCGAGAGAACAGTCCTCTGTCCATGAATGCTTCCCAGTGGCCATACATCCCAAAGACCTCCTTATAGTACCACTGTCTAAGCCATCTGTTGATCTGTTGATCGCCATAATCTTGTCACACTTTTGTTGTCCTTCTCTAGGAACAGGCACAATCTCAGTGAAGATCACCTGAGTCTCGAGTTCCTTATGCGTCTTCCCCAGTCTGGCATAGTCTCCCTTGATACCTTCCAGCGAGAATCTAACCATATCATTCATTCTCACATGAAGGACAATAAGCGGATTCTTTCCTGCTCCCCTTAAGATCCTTTTCAGCCTCAGGTCCACATCCTGTATCTAAGCAAAGAATAGCAAATATGGCACATGACCAGCTTGGCTTAACAGTGAAATCTTCTGTGAGCTTAAACACAAAAAGGAAGCTTACAGGCAGTGGAAACTTGGACAGACGACTAGGGAGGAATACAAAATATTGCTCGAGCATGCAAGGGTGTAATCAGGAAAGCCAAAACACAACTGAAGTTGCAGCTAGCAAGGGATGTGAAGGGTAACAAAAAGGGTTTCTACAGGTATGTTAGCAACAAGAAAAAGGTCAGGGAAAGTGTGGGACCATTAATGAATGGGGGCAGCAACCTAGTGACAGATGATGTGGAAAAAGCTGAAGTACTCAATGCTTTTTTTGCCTCGGTCTTCACAGACAAGGTCAGCTCCCACACTACTCTTCTGGGCAACGCAGTATGGGGAGGAGGTGAGCAGCCGTCAGTGGTGAAAGAACAGATTCAGAACTGTTCAGAAAAGCTGGGCATACCCAAGTCCGTGAGTCCAGATCTAAGGCATCCAAGGGTGCTGAGAGAATTGGCTGATGTGATTGCAGAACTATTGGCCATTATCTTTGAAAACTTGTGATGATCGGGGGAGGTCCCGGATGATTGGAAAAAGGCAAATATAGTGCCTATCTTTAAAAAAGGGAAGAAGGAGAACCTGGGGAACTATAGACTGGTCAGCCTCACCTCAGTCCCTGGAAAAATCATAGAGCAGATCCTCAAGAAAACTAGGAGGAGAAGAAAGTGATAAGAAACAGTCACCATGGATTCACCAAGGGCAAATCATGCCTTCTGTGATGAGATAATTGGCTCTGTGGATATGGGGAAACCACTGGATGTGATATATCTTGATGTTAGCAAAGGTTTTGGTACAGTCTTCCACAGTAATAGTAATAGGATGAAATATAATAGTGAAAAGTGCAAGGTCATGCACTTAGGGATTAATAATAAGAATTTTAGATATACGTTGGGGACGCATCAGTTGGAAACGACGGAGGAGGAGAAGGACCTTGGGGTATTGGTTGATAGCAGGATGACTATGAGCCGCCAATGTGATATGGCTGTTAAAAAAGCAAATGCGGTTTTAGGATGCATCAGGCGAGGTATTTCCAGCAAGGAGAAGGAGGTGTTAGTGCCGTTATATACGGTGCTGGTGAGACCCCACCTGGAATATTGTGTGCAGTTCTGGTGTCCCATGTTTAAGAAGGATGAATTCAAACTGGAACAGGTTCAGAGACGGGCTACTAGGATGATCCGAGGAATGGAAAATCTGCCTTATGAAAGGAGACTCAAAGAGCTTGGCTTGTTTAGCCTGGCCAAAAGAAGGCTCCGGGGGGATATGCTTGCTCTATATAAATATATCAGGGGGATTAACGTTAGGGAGGGAGAGGAATTATTTAAGTTTAGTACTAATGTAGGCACGAGGACGAATGGGTACAAACTGGATATTAGGAAGTTTAGACTTGAAATTAGACGAAGGTTTCTAACCATTAGGGGAGTGAAGTTCTGGAACAGCCTTCCGAGGGAAGTAGTGGGGGCAAAAGACTTATCTGGCTTTAAGACTAAGCTTGATAAGTATATGGAGGGGATGTTATGATGGGATAGTTTAATTTGGGCAATTGATCTTGGATTATCAGCAGATAAGTCTGCTCAATGGTCTGTGAGGGGATGTTGGATGGGATGGGAACTGAGTTACTGCAGAGAATTCTTTCTTGGGTGCTGGCTGGTGAGTCTTGCCCACATGCTCAGGGTTTAGCTGATCGCCATATTTGGGGTCGGGAAGGAATTTTCCTCCAGGGCGGATTGGCAGAGGCCCTGGAGGTTTTTCGCCTTCCTCTGCAGCGTGGGGCATGGGTCACTTGCTGGTGGATTCTCTGCAGCTTGATGTCTTCAAACCACAATTTTGAGGACTTCAATAACTCAGTCATGGGTTAGGGGTTGTTATAAATGTGTATGGGTAGGGTTTTGTGGCCTGCCTTGTGCAGGAGGTCAGACTAGATGATCATATTGGTCCCTTCTGACCTATGAGTCTATGAGTCTATGAGTCTATGAGTATTCTTGCCTGCAAGTAAAAAATTATGGATTGGATGAATGGACTACAGGGTAGATAGAAAGCTGGCCAGACTGTTGGGCTCAATGGGTAGTGATCAACAGCTCAATGTCTAGCTGGCTACAGACTGGTTAAGCAGCAGTTTTGCAGAAAAGGATCTGGGGATTACAGTGGATGAGAAGCTGGATATGACTGAGCAGTGTGCCCTTGTTGCCAAAAGGGCTAACGGCATATTGGGCTGCATTAGTAGGAGTGTTGCCAGCAGATCGAGGGAAGTGATTATTCCCTTCTATTTGGCACTAGTGAGGCCACAGCTGGAGTACTGTGTCCAGTTTTGGGCCCCTTACTACAGAAAGGATGTGAACAAATTGGAGAGAGTCCAGCAGAGGACAACAAAAATGATCGAGGGCTGGGGCACATGATTTTCGAGGCGAGGTTGAGGGAACTGGGCTTGTTTAGTCTGCGGAAGAGAAGAATGAGGGGGGATTTGATAGCAGCCTTCAACTACCTGAAGAGGGGTTCCAAAGAGGATGGAGCTTGGCTGTTCTCAGTGGTGGCCGATGACACAACAAGGAGCAATGGTCTCAAGTTGCAGTGCAGGAGATCTAGGTTGGATATTAGGAAACACTATTTCACTAGAAGGGTGGTGAAGCACTGGAATGGGTTACCTAGGGAGGTGGTGGAATCTCCATCCATAGAGGTTTTTAAGGCCCAGCTTGACAAAGCCCTGGCCGGGATGATTTAGTTGGTGTTGGTCCTGCTTTGAGCAGGGGGTTGGACTAGATGACCTCTTGAGGTCTGTTCAAACCTTAATCTTCTATGATTCTATGATTTTTGGGCAGTAGATTTAGACTTATAAATGCTAAAGAAGAGAAAGTTTCTCTGGCTTGGTTTAGCTACAGTATTTACATAGTTTTTCTTCCTATATCTTTGCTATTTGTCTAGCTGTAGAAACCTATGTGCAGTTGACCTTCTCCATTCTAAATTGGCTTTTTTGTGCATTTTACATGTTTCCAATCAATAAAATCAATAGCACGCTTATCATGTTTTCCACATTACATAAATAAATATGGATCTAATGCCTCCAGTATATAGTTTCAGGTGATAAAGAAAAGGGATTTCCCTAATCAAAAGCAACATAAATTACTCAGGTTCTGTTGAATAAAGCTCTTACTAATAATTTAATCATCAGAGAGAAATTCCCATCAAGTTAGTGAGATGCCCACTAACTCCTAACAGCCATCTGTGGTTAGTTGCCTGTCATGTACTTCTGTACCAGACATGGACTTGCCATAAAGCTTGCTTATATACACAAGATGTGTTCAGCATAAGATCCTTTAATGCTCTGCCAGGCATAGCTGTCATCTTAAATAAAGTATTTTATATACATCACCACCCAGTGGCTGAACAATATAATACAGCTTCACATTCCATTACACTGCAGATTTTTAACTTGCTAGTTTGCAATATATCCAGCAACACAAAGGAATGTCTTGATTTGCATGAACTTGATCACTTCAGTAAGATTACTTTACTCATTTAATACAGGGTAGAAATTAGGCCTAATGATGTACTGCTTAGGGCATGTCTATACTTGAAATGCTACAGCAGCACAGCTGCACCACTGTAGCACTTCAAGGTAGACACTACGTATACCAACAGGAGGGATTCTGCCATTGTCATGGGTAATCCACCTCCTTGCAAGAAGAATTCTCCTGTTGACCAAGCACTGTCTATACGAGGACTGAGGTTGGTTTAACACTGCCCCTGGCGGGGGGGAGGGGGGGGGGATTTTTCACACCTCTGACCAATGTAGTAAACCAGATGGAATTGTCTATTGTAGACCAGGCATAATTCATAGTTCACATAGCCTTCTGGATTAACAGTGTCTTGACATGGAATGCGTAGTTTCTCATTAGGGGTACAATTTGCTTTAGGTTGCGGTCACACTTGGAATCATCTCTTTCATGCCTTCTTACCCGCTGGGAAGAAAACTCTCCAACAAAAGTTAGTGAAACATGGAGTTTGGAGTGAAAGGGAATCCACTGCGATTACTTCAAATTCAGCCATGGAAGTTTATTTTTATTTTATAATTTTAAAGGAAAGGACTGTAGTGGTAATAGAGAACTGATACTCTAAAAGTTGAGGCACTTGACAATAAGAACATAGGTATTACTGAGTGTTTCATTGAAAATGTGGACCTGGATGGTTCAGGTATTGGAACTGGGATACACAGCCTTACATGAGGTAATCAGTTTGAACCCCACACGTGTGTAGTGAGTAGAGTCATCAGCATCTGGTGGTTGTTCAGTGATCCATGTAGACTACACTAATGGAAAACAGTCAATTTTCTGAAGGACACAACCATATCAGAAAACTTCTAGATTTGGCATCTTTGTCAGTAGGCTCATCTGAGAGCCCAGGGAATGAATGAGCATGGCTGTGGTAAGAGCTCCTAGTTAGGATTCAGGCACTCATATGGGCGCGTGAACAAGATTGCACTGCTGCCGACTGTATTGTACCTTTTCTGTGGATAAACAGAAGATTTTCCTAATGTGTCTTCTCTCCCAACATCTTTCATAAGAGCTACATTTACTTATAAAAATAAAAAGGGAAAAAAATGTGAAGAAAGCAGGAAATGAAAAATGTTCTCTTTTATAGAAATTAACTAAAGAAAAGAGACACCAGGTGGAGAAATATTTCCTAAGAAATTACAGTTCTGTAGATCCTCAATTTCATTTCTACATTTATCAGTTCTGCCCACCTGGTCTTCCACTCACACATCCTTAGGAACATTAATGCTCATGAAAGCACATAAAGTTTTCATAATAAAGACTGTTTCGGCTGACTGCACTGGAGGAAAAAACAGTGTATTCAATATGCTTACTGTGAGAAACCCATTGTTGTCTGCTGTAACTAGTCATCATATGTGCAGTCCATTGCACAGCAAGTTGACCTGCCCCAGTTTCAGTCAACTACAAGAGGAGTGGGAGAGGAGTGCAACACCAGCCAAAGCTGATCACTTGGAGCTACACAGCTCTGTCTGCTGGATACCTCTGCAGAGTAGGTGTGTTCATGTAAATACAGTTTGCTCCTGAAGTCTCTCCCCTTCCCCAACTAGCTGTCAAGAAGAGTTCCTTCAGACCCTGCTTACCTCTATGAAACTTTCTCATGCCTTGCAGGTTTCAGAAATGGCTCAGATTAGAGTTGATGAACAGTGGTTTATGAAAAAAAATCCCATTATTTAATGGTGGCCAAAACCAGCAAAGCTTTCTCCTTCCCCAGCATTTCTTTAGCTAATTAGGCACCTCCTAGGGAAGCTCTCTATGTCCTGTCTTGATTAAAGACTTTCTTTCCAGGTTAGGAAATGTATGTTACCTACTGGACAAAGTTTAAGTCACATGGCATCTATTAACTTGAATAGGAGTCAAGTAACTAACTGCTGCGATCACTGCGTTGAATATTGTGGGGTAAGAATTTATTTATTGCCAGTTGTGATCATTGAAAAGCAATTTCTCTCAAGAATTAATAATCTCTTTATTAAACTCATTCCATTCTAAGCTCTGGAAACAGTGTAAGAGGTCTGTTCACCATGCTTGAGTTTCACAGAGATTAGCTCCATTGGAGACAGAATAATACTAACCTTGTAAATGCAAAATTTTCAAACTTAGGTTTGACAATTGGCCATCATTTTATTATGATCATGTGCCATATCACACAGACCAAGCCAATAACTGCTGTAATCATTTTACAGCTTGTGAATGAGTCTTAACCCTTAACATTAGGTTCCTAAATTCCTATTTAGAAGTCTAATATAAATAAGTGTGAACATTTTTGCCTAAGTGTCCATCACAATAAGATCAGGGGTCTATTAAATCAAGAGTCAAATATCAAACACCATGAGCCAGTCATGACCAGTCATGTGTGTGGTATGAGAAGAGAGCCCATGATCACATGATAAACTTTCTCACTGCTTGTTACCATAAAATCCTTCTTTAATCCTTATCTCCACAGGGCTAAGACTCATTCACAAGCTGTAAAATGGATTACAGCAGCTACTGTCTTGGTCTGTGTGATATGGCACATGATCACAACAAAATTGTCAAAACAAGCCATTGTTTTCAGAGAAGCCAAGTTGGAGACATGCAATTAGTTTGATGAATACAGTCAGTCTTTTCCACTGCACTGAGTGGTGTCCACACACTCTGATCAAATTGAAGTCTGTGACACAAATATTTCATTTCTAAATTTACAGTGAAATCAAGTTTCAGAATTAAGGTAATTCCTCAATTTGTAACTCTCTGTAGATTTTTTTAAAAAGTGGTAGTGTTACTGCATACACTATTGTGATGACTGTACATTTTTCTTGTTCTTCTAAGTAATCCACCTGTTTCCCACACATACTTTATCAACTGCTCCAAGAGCATCTAAGCATCACTGAAGCCAGACCATTACAAAAACAGCCTATGTGTCAATGTCTGGTCCACCAGTAGATGGCTCCCTGTTACAATTTTGCAATAGGAGCACTGTTGTACTGCAAAACTAAAGTATCTCTTCACTGTAACGGCCTAATTCTGATCCACTCTGAACACAGAGCCTCACATAAAAATACATCAGAAGAGACCAAGGTGATGCAAAACTCCATGAGAAATTCCATAATGGAGTTTGCAAGTGAGCAAGTTCTGTGACCACAATTCACAAATCTCAAGCAATCCATTGCATGCCAGAGCATCTTCATAGAGCGTCTCTGCCTCCACACCAGTTCCAAGGCCCCCTGGCTACATGGTTCAATTCTCACCCACCACTTCTCTTTGATCTCCACAGTACAGAAGAGCTCCCCCCAAGATTGTGTTAATTTTGAGATGGATTCACCACAGGGCAAATAGGGGAAAGGATGATGCACTTAGCACACCAGCATCCCCTGGCCTACTTTTTTTCCTCTCCAGAGCCAAGTTCATAGGGAACTCTGCTTCAGAGGACAATCCAGCCCATAGATATTGGACTGTGTTAAAGGTTCACATACTGTTCAGTACAAAGATTTGCATACTTTATGTGTGTTCAGCCATTATGACATAGAAAACATGCTGCCACAGATACTAGGCATTGCACTAGAATGAACTACCGTTGATAGTGTTTCTTCTCTGTATGCCTTATATAACTGATTATGTATGCATTTATTATTATTTCACACATTTTATAGTTATAAATTGCCTGAAATCTGAGAGTCTCTACATGATTTTTAAAAGTATAAATTAAGAATCACAAAATTCCTCTTCAACATTCCACTGAATTCCCCAGTTTACAGGTGAAGAACTGAGCCACACATAAATAAGACTTGTTCAAAAAGTTACATAGTTACAAAGTTCACACTAGTGGGAGAGCTGAAATAGCCTGACTCCAGGCTTTAACCACTAGATAATGCTCCCTCCCAACACTCCTGAGAGGTAGGCAATGTTATTATATGTTCACAAACAGGTAAACTAGACACCGAAGGGGTAAGGGATTTACTTAGGTTACCCAGCAAATCAGAGCTGAGTCAGGAATAAAACAGAAGTTCTGATTCCCAGTGCACTGTTTTAACCACAAGATACTCTTTTCCTACTAAAAGTTACTTCTAGCCTCCCCCCCCACACACACACAATCAAATGGAAATACACATTCATAATTTACACTGGGCCTCATGGTTATTTCTAACAATATGCATCAGATGTACAAAGAAAACTTGTGGCTGTTTCCTGAAAAGTCACTGACACATTGAAGTGCAAGTGTGGTCGCAGCGCCAGCGCTGGGAGAGCTCTCCCAGCGCTGCACGTAAACCACATCCTTTACGGGTGTAGCGTGCAGCGCTGGGGGCCCTGCTCCCAGTGCTGCCGCCCTGATTACACTGAGGCTTTACAGCGCTTCATCTTGCAGCGCTCAGAGGGGTGTTTTTTCACACCCCTGAACGCAAAAGTTGCAGCGCTGTAAAGTGTGAGTGTAGCCAAGCTTGCCTGAGTGGCAAAACAGACTAGAATGCCCAAGGGGGCTATCTGTGTCTCCAGGGTAAGTGTTACAGTGTTTTCGGAGGGTATGGCTACACTTGGAAATGTGCAGCACTGGGAGGTACAGCTGTGGTCGTACAGCCATGTAGGAACAGCGCTGCAGTGTGGCCACACTCACAGCTACCAGCGCTGCAGTGTGGCCACATTTGCAGCGCTGTTGGGAGTGGTGCATCGTGGGCAGCTATCCCAGCGTTCAAGTGGCTGCAACGTGCTTTTCAAAAGAGGGGGGTGGGGTGGAGTGTGACAGGGAGCGTCGGGGAGACAGAGAGAGCGGATTTTTGGAGCAGACACTGTGAGCTCCCTGCCTTGCAAATTCTGGCCATTTCCCCCACCCCTTATTCCAATCCTCTTCATGTAAAGGTTCAGACTTAAAGCACTTCTCGGACGTGATCCCTCCCTGCCGTGCTGTTTGTCTCTCAGAAAACAGCTGTTGACTTCCATGCTCGGCGGGCTCGCTCGCTGGAGGCAAGAGAGCGTTTGCTGTCCGGTGTATACCTTCCGTTTGGTTGTGACAGGATTTGGTAGGTACTTTAATCTCTGGAGGCCATACGCCGTGGTGGTGTCCAACTGATGAGCAGCGCTGCATCACCAGCGCTGGATTCGCTACACCCGTAGCAGACCAGGAGTACAGCCAGCGCTGCAGCCAGGGAGTTGCAGCGCTGGCTGAGCTTTGTAAGTGTGGACACCGAGTAAGTTGCAGCGCTGTAACCCCCTCACCAGCGCTGCAACTTGCAAGTGTAGCCAAGCCCATAGCTCACATTTGTGACTGGGTTGGTGAAATGCAATTATAGAACATTCAGCCAGGGGGTGTCTGCCCTGCTTTTTTATGGTCTGCCTAAGGCTGACACTCCCAGTTGTGAACCATTCCAGACAGCACAACAGCTATATCATCCCCTTTGCAATCCTCATGGCACATTGTTCAAATGACCTATAATACAGTACAATATAGTGTTGTTTATAAAGAAGTTACTGGTAGGAATCACTTTGGGTAACCTTAAGAAATGCCTCCAGAGTTATAACATTGGATTTTCCTCAGGAAAATATTCCATGATTTTATTTTAATAGTCAAATGTAAATTCAAGACCAACTAAAATCTGAGATTCTTGTTTTGTTAACAACCATATGGAGATACACCTATCTCATAGAACCAGAATTTCATCCAACCCCCTGCCTTTACTAGCAGGACCAAGTACTGATTTTGCCTGAGCTCTCTAAGTGGCCCTGTCAAATACTGAACTCACAAGTGTGGGTTGAGCAGGACACTGCTCAAACCACTGAGTCATCCCTCCCTATTTAAGAAAAAAATGGAATTTGAAGGCACAGCCCTTGCAGGGATAAACAAACACACTAGTATTGGGTGCGTCAGCTAAATGTATAATAGTGTGTTTGGTCAAAATGAATAAATAATAAATGGCCTCATTTTCTGAGGTGCGCAGTACTGACAAATCCCATTGAAGTCAATGAGAGTGAGAAGTGCTCAGCACATGGGGAAAATCAGGTAAAAAATAATAATAGTTTGTATGTATATAGAATCTTTCATCCACGGGCCAGATCCTTAGCTTGTGTGAACTGGCACAACCCCATTAAAGTAAATGAAGCTGTGACAATTCACACCAGCTGAGGAACTACTGCCATGTACCTAAAAGTGCTCTAGTTAGCTAGACTTCACACGCCCCTTAAGGTAGGTGAGTATTATTACGCCCATTTTACATGCAGGTTACATTAGATAGGATGCAAATTTTTAAGGGATACAAACCCTCATACTTCAGGTCACTAACCAACCAACAGCCTGAGGTTAGGAAGAAAGGTAATTCTAGAATGGTTATGTCATAAGTCTTTTATAGGATTTCTTGCACATCCTTCGGAGCAACTAGTACTGGCCACTGTTTGTGATGACTAGATGCTGAACTAGATGGACTATTGGTTTGATCCTGTACAGTAATTCCTATGTTCCCTAAGCTGAGGCACAGAAAGGTTAAGGGATATGGCTAAAATTGCACAGCCAATGGCAACACTAGGAACAGAATTCTAGAGTCTTTCATTAACTAATCATGACCTTGCCTCTCCACAATGAAGTCTGAACCAAGCATAAAAATCTGTTTGTTTGGGCCAATGCAAACTGCAGTGCATACAAATAAATAAGAATGTTCATCACCAAAGGATGTTGGTGGTTGCACTAAGTAGTGGAACGTGGATCAGAAGCTGTCAGGCAAGTCAAAAGGTACAGGAAATCAGCACTTGTTTTAGTACCAGTATGAGCATGGCTTGCAGTACTTTGGGGGAAGAAAGGAAAGGGAGATAAGGGCCTGTACTGTTTGGAGAGAGAAGGCAATTCTGCACTGTAGTGCTCTTGTGGCAATTGCTGGCAAGTTTTACTAACTGTCAGATAATTTTCCCTACTTTTTAATATTCTGGATTATTAAAAAGAAAGGTAACATGATATGGGAAGTGCACACATTTTCAGAGGGCACACAGGGAGTTTCCTAAGGTCTGTAACTTGTCATGCAGTTGGCATGATTAGTTTTATTTTCCGCGACAAGTTTCTCTAAGCAAGCCCTAGTTAATAGCTTTAGCTGGTGCAGGAGAGTGCATGGCCCAGAATGCCATTTGCTGCTGCCACACAATTGGTTACAACTATTTAGAAAGAAAATTAAGTGAGTTTTAAGTTTCACATCAAGTGACTCCAGTTAGCCGGGCTTTTTGTTTTGATTTAGATTGCGCCACAGAAGATTGAAAATAGCTTTGGTTCTAGCAGGTGCACGGAACATGTTTTGCTTTGTTTTGTTGCCATCTTGAATACAGTACTTAGGTCTCTTCATCTTAAAAGCACTGAACAAACATTGCCTAATTATTAAGCCTTATAACACTCTCTGACAGTCTGCTTTATAGTAAGAATAACCATGTTTATAGCTGTGGGGGAGGGATAGCTCAGTGGTTTGAGCATTGGCCTGCTAAACCCAGGGTTGTAAACTCAATCCTAGAGGGACCTATTTAGGGTAAAAATCTGTCTGGGGATTGGTTCTGCTTTGAGCAGGGGTTTGGACTAGATGACCTCCTGAGGTCCCTTCCAACCTTGACATCCTATGAGGAAACTGAGAAAGGTCAAGTGAGCAGCCCATGGTCACAGGAAGAATCAGAGCTGAAGTTCCTAGCCCTCCCTCTGTGCTCACATTGTTAGGCCCTGATCCTGCAAATGTTTATACATGGATCTTTCCTTGTGATTTAAAAAGAGCACTGCCACAGGGTATGTTTTCTTGGCAAGGTCAGCTCCCATAAGGATTGCTGCATGGCAAAGCCAGTCACACCGTGTTGCATTTAGCTGTGTGATTCTGATTCTTCACCCTCCCACCCCACCCATGTACTGCACTTTCAACACTCTAAGCACTCTATACCTGCAGCCATTTCAGAGCAGAGTTCAGAGAAAACTATCAAAGGACATACACATTCCATGCTCTCTCATGTCCATTCTTGTTTGATTGGTCCCTTAATAGAAAATACTTGCAAATTGAAGTATCTGTGTATTCTTTTTGTATGGAAAAATATAACGTTGTGTTGAAAATCCCTCCCTAAAGTCCCCACTGGTATCAGTACAGGAGTGAAAATCTTACCTGCTTCTGCTAGGGAGCAGGCAGGCAGCAAGCATGTGGAAGAAAAAACCCCAAAGGTTTGTGAAGAACATCTTTCTGCAGTACTGCCAGGCTGTTTCCAGAGATGTGAGTGCTGGGCTGCATGAAGGGTGGGATGTAACAGAAAGCTTGGAGAGCTGGACACTGGAATGGGACTCAGGAGACCTGGGTTTTATTGCTGACTCTGCCAGTGACCCACTGGGTGACCTTGGGCAAGTTACTTCATCATTTTCTGCCAGTTTCCCCTCCCACACTTCATCTGTCTTGTTTATAACTTGTATCTCACTTGCGGCCTCTAGCTGCTTATTGTAACAAGTGCTGATACCAACCCTACAAATGAGCATGAGGACTGATTTATCGTACCCCAGAAATGGCTGCTGCAGGATGAGGATGAGGTGGACAGGTATGGCAGTGTGAGGAAGCTTGCACTGACACTGCCTGTGCTGTACCTGCTTTGTGACTCAGGGTACCTCTACCCTGTAGCTGGAGGTGTAATTTCCAACTTGTGTAGACATACCTGTACTAGCTTTGATCAAGACAGCACATCAGAATAGCAGTGTAGCCACAGCAACATGGGCAGTGGCATGGGCTAGTCACTTGAGTACATACCTAGGGTTACAGATGGGATTTTATTTGGAAGACTAGCCCATCCTGGCATGGCTACAATGCTATTTTTAGTGTGCTAGCTCAATCAAAGCTAGCATGTGTACATCCATCTAACCTGGAAATTGCACCTCCAGCTTCAGTGTGGACATACCCTCAATGAAGGAATCCAGGGCCAGATCCTCAGCTGGTATAAATGGGGGTAGCCCTGCTGAAGTCTTTCATAAGCCTCAGAACCACTGAAAAGAAAGTGAAATGTTAGTAAGTTTACAGAAAATTGCATAGATGTTAAAATAATTCAGTCATTTTAAACTTCCTTCTCTTATTTTTATGTTGCATCCTGTATTTGACTTTAAGTCTGTGTCATGTATTTAGATCCTATAGAATCTACAGTTGTATATTTCTCCTTAGCTTATGACTGCCATTCTACCAAGATTCAAACCCATCTGAGGCATATGTGATCCTCCTGTATTTGGAATCACTCCCAGAATGGAGCTGAACTCTCATCACTCGAGCCACAAGGAATATGCTAGGAGGGAAGAAACCCCAACTGAGAACAAGTATTCTAATGAGACACTTGACATATCCTAGAATCATTAATCTTAGAGCCAGTAACATTCACACAGGAGGTATTGATGGGCCTGTCCCCAGTCATTTGACTCATCCACTGCTAAAGGCTCTAGTTCATCCCAGTTGCCTCTCCTCTATATCATATTATCTGTGAATTCTTGGATATCACCATCTAAAAAAGGAAATTTCAAATGTCGATTGTAAATCTTTCCTAGCCACACAAGACACATCACACAGGCTTTCACATACCAAATCTACAAGAGCATTCAGCCTTTGTTCATAGTTCCCTCTGTGTCCTTGTAACTCTCTCGCTTCCATGCCATGCATGCAGCCTTGGATTTCCTCCCTGACCCAGTCTGCTATCCCTCCACCCTCACCTTTTGAACATCCCTTCTTAAAATATTTTTTTCCCATCAGACCTACTGATACTATATCCACCTCACCTCCCCATAAAGTGTACAAAAAAGCCACAAGAACAAACAAAGTATGGAACTTAAAGAAAACTATTGAGAACTGTTACAATGAACACAGACTCTTATGATGAACACTTCAAATAAGACCCCAAAATGTATGGTATAAAGCACCTAAACAAGTGGCCTAATTTTCAAAGGTGCTGAAACTTAAATGATGGTGTGTTATTTTCTTTACCATCTAATCCAATTTTTATAGTCTTCCTATTAATGTTGTGTTTGTTAATTTTTAAATTTATCATATCTGGTTTTCTTGGAAAAGTGCTGACTGGCACTTTGGCCACAAGGTAAAGTTCCTTTATTTCTCCACAGAACAGATATGGCACACTGTGTGACCTTGAGCAAGACACTTCACCTGCTGTATTCCATGTTCCCCATCTGTAAAGAATTTTTCTTATTTACCTTTTTGGGGCTCTTGTGAGGAGTGATTATCTCATGTTTACACAGTACTTAGAGAATAAAAAATAAATCAATATGAACTACAATGTGCCTTATAGGTACAGCTTTGAATTACAGGCAGTGTGCAGTTGCCCAGTTGTACTGGGAGAGAAGTAATTTACCACATCCTTTTAAGATGTGTACTGTGCCCTCCTGTTCCTAGCCAGCCAACTCTGCTGGCTAGGGGAGTTGAGCTATGCCACCATCAATTCCCAACTGATTTTCTTGTACTTCATTGACTATAGGGGCACCACTTATGTAGGATGCATTGGGGAGAAAAGTGTGGGGAAGGGCAGCCATTATGCCCTCACCACCTAGTATGGGTCCATAGAAGAAGTACAGGTTAGCCCTATATAAGTGCTAAGCATCAATATTATTTTATCAATATACCAGATTTGAGATATGCCCATAACTAAATATATATGGGGGTGGGGGTTGTTTGTTTTTGCTTTTTTTGTGTGTGCTAAGCATGATTGTAAAACCCAGCTTATATATTGGATCTTTTTTGTTGTTCCTTGCACCAATACGACCATTACATTTGTGAAATGTACAACAGTAATGTTCTTCTAAAATGCCAACAAGCTCATTTTGTCAGCTTCTCAGATGAGTGCTGCTATTGTAATTCAGTGATTGGCAATATTACTTCTGCAGTGCTATCATGATCTCGGCAATTCACTTCACCTCTCCATTCACCACTATCAGGTATACAGTGGGGATAAAATGCATCACACCTACCTCAGAACTTTCCAGGCTGTTGTGATGCTTAATCAGCTAACATGCAAAGTGCTTTGAGATCCTTGGGGAAAAAAGCCCAGCAAAGTTCTAAACATTGATTAAATTATTGCCATTATGCTGTAAGCAAGAATAAGGTGGAAAATATTTAGTATTTTTAGTGACTTAACAAACGAGTTCAACGATATTCATTGACAGTCTGGATTATACTACAGGAGGAACATAAAATAATACACATTTGAAAGATACCATATGTTGTATTATATTATAATTGTATTATGGTAACGTTATATATGATACTCTGTATACATTAAGAAACCAAAACAAAATAGCATACCACTCCTCTCCGTTATATTGGCACATAATGGATTAAGAAGGTGCTAAAAGATGACTAAAGAGGCAGAGTCTTATTTCACACCACTTACTAACTCCACTAAAGTTAATGGAATTACAGCAACGCAAGTAGGATCAAAATCATGCCCACAGCAACATTTCAGTGCTTGGGATTTTATACCTTCTATTTACACTATTTGGAGTTTCAAGTACAATTCTTTTACAAATATAAAATGACACCCCTATGTCTCACATAATCTGTATTCCACTGGGAAGAAATGTATTTGTGGATATAATGAAGTGATGAGCTGCGGAACAAAGAGTGGGGGGGAATTAGTAAACTAAATATCCAGCTTTGAAAGTTATTCCATATATTTATTATTTCAGAGTGAAAACACAGAGCAGGAAGAAATGAGAAAAGATTCAGAAGAGGCAGCTTCAACAGAGTAATTCAAAATTATGTATATAGCTGGAAGCGAGTAATAACATTTTCACCTGATAATATGGATACTATGTAAGGAAACAATGCTTAGAAATCTTGGATTATACTTTCTCTTTTAGAATTCAGAGTGAGAGAGCCAAAGCATTAGTACTGTCTATCTGCAGTGACACTTGAAAACTAATCAAAGGAAAATAGTAATATACAACCAAGGAGGTGTGTGAGGATGAATGACAAAACATTACTAACATAAAACAAATAAGTAGCTATTACTTATAAATAAGTAAGGCACAAACTACCATCAGATGATAAAGGCATGGTCTCTTACAAAAGAACAGGCTTACCACATTGACTGCTTTATATTCAGTGGGTGTATACAGACAACAGCAGATATTAGGAAATGGTGGGAGTAGAAAAGTCTTTTCTTAGATCTGTTTTCAACCTCTGAAACTGCATCCTGCGGAATTACAATATAATACTTTGCGCTTCTCCAGAACCTATCAGAGGATTTCAAACCAACTGAGATATTAAATTAATTTACCCACACAAGGTGCTATATGCTTTTACAGATGGGCACTCTGAAACAGTGAGGTCAAGCAATTTACCTGAGGTCAACAGTGAGGCAAGGGTATCAGCATAGTTCCACTGAAGTCCGTGGAGTTTCACAGATTTAAAATTGGTGGGAATCCAGTCCAATGGAGAAACATTGTCCAGTGGAACAACCAGTATGAGTGGGATCAGATCCAGGCCTAAGATTCAACAGGAAAGCTACAGAATGTACACAGCCTGGATGCTAGCCCATGACGCATGGCCTCATGGGCGGCAGCTCTCACATCTGTTCCAAACAGGTAAGACACCCCAGATGATGTCTGACTTTATAGTTCCTATTCCCTGTGGCAGAGGGTCATGCTGTGAATAAAGCAGCAGTAGAGGAATGCGGGGCGAGAGGGAGAGAGAAACAAGACCAGTTGAGAATAAAGGGCTGAGTGAATATTTTGTGAACCTCTCCCTTTCCCCTAATATAGACCAGGGAGAGATGAGAGCCCTTGAGTATGCAATACTCCAAATAGACCTTAAAAAAGGCAGCTATGTTAAAGTTCTACCAAAAAAAAAAAAACCTATTCAAAGAAGAAGAAATATGTTTCTCAGTTAAACCTGTGACATGGCAGGAGGATAATTCAGTGCCCCCTCCTAACTCTATTGCCAGCAAAAGACCCAGCAATTACTGCCATCGAGTATAGAGTACCTGTTTAAACAGCAAGAGACAGAAACTCTCATGTTACCAGAGCCAAATTCATTTGAAAAGCTGATTGAATTAATTGAGTCAATTTCCATCTTTTCTTTTCAGCAGGGTAGATGCAGATTTGAAAGCTTTAGGTGATGGGATTGCAACTCATTAGGAAACGACAGAGGAGGAGGAGAAGCCAGAAAATGAATGTGGCTTCAGCAGGAGAATTTTAAAAAATGCCATTTGTCTTCATGACACTGAGAGGGAAGAGCCAGGAGATTGTGTGTGTATATTTAGTTTTCAAAGAGCTCTGACCTCAGTGCTTCAGTCAAACTGGCAGTAAGCAAGAGATGGTGGTGTGAACTTTGTGATGTGTAGTAGCAAGAGCTCTAAAGACTGAGTCCTCCTCTGCTGTCTGGACTTGGATGGGTTAAGGCAAGAGAGTAAAATTCTACTTGTTTGATTGTTTAATTGCTGCCTGCCAGAGATTTAAAAAAAAGTGGGCACAATGAGGGGTTCATTTTTCACAAATTGTCTGAAAAGGGAGAGCAAGTCAGTTGACTGAGATGCTTACACAGGAAGTTGATAGCATTTGCTGAAAGTTTTTTAAGTGCAGCCCCCAGTTACAACTTGCATTGCATCAAACAGACTTGAGGAGGCATGGGAATTTTTAGTGGATCACCCATAGACTCTGAAACTTCTTTTGTCTTGGCTGGGGAAATTATCCCCCCTCCCCCTTGTAGGGGGCCCATGCAAGGCCCTTTATGCTACAGGTGTCACACAGTAGCCCCACAGGGGGCCTGGGGGGCAGGATGTACATCAACTGGCCAAATACTCTTTACCTGGCACAAGTGATACAGATAGAGCTGTGGGAAACTGGTTGAGAGGCACTGTATCCATTCTTATGCAGATACAGAAGCTGGGAACCCCCACATAAGGAGAGAAGGTTCAGCAGCCACAATTCAAATTGCGTTAGAGGGGTACCAGTCAGTTGCCTGGAAAAGCAGGGGCACTACAACCACCTGACCATCCTGCCTATAGGGGATGAGTTAATTCTGTCCTCTGGTTTCCAGGATATAGCCTCTTTACACCAACCTCATGTGGAATATCTCTCTGCAGATCCCTCTGTTCTCATATCACCTCAGTCTTAAATATTCTCCAAGTGGGATTGTTTATCTAGGCAATATTTCAACACATTCTCTTTTATTGACTTTCAGTTATGGATGAGGGAGGAGATTTTTAGCAAATGTGGAGGAGATTGCATAGTATTATTTGTTAACAAGACAGTGCACTTCTTCTTGTGCCAGAAAGGATGGTTTCAGTGCTCATCTGGGAAGATGAGAACTACGTAAAGCCCAGATGAACTGCTTGCTGCCAGGGGAGTTATGAACTACCAGTTGTGTACCAGAGGCAATATTTATGCTCATAGAGGTATCTGGAGACAATTTCTTTTGTAATAACCTCAGGGGGAAACTCAATATATCCAATGAGACTTGTATGGCTCCTTCCTGTTAGTGCTCAGCTCTTTGATTTGCGAAGAAATAATCCAGTTCTTATGCTTGAACTCTGATATTGCAGCAAGAACACAAACTGTTCTTGTACCTACTCTGTGTGAACCCGGTCCAGTGTCATTTTACAGAGAGTGCTGGCATATTGTTCCCTTAACCACCTGACTGGCTGGACCCATTGCACTTCACCTGCACTTTAGCCATCAGAAATATATGCATCAAACACAATCCTCATGAGTTTCACTGATGTCCCTGAAAACCTTGCACTAATAGGCCTGTGTGAAGAAAGGGAGTTTGTCATTTCTGTATACAGCAACATGATAGGGAACTGATGCTGGGCATCATTCTCTTCATCCTCAAGCTGGGTTTAGAACCAGCAGATTTTTCAATGACTCTGTAGGGGGAGATGGAGAAAGCTATATTCCATAACTAAGTCAGACTCAATTATTTTATATCAAAACAATATTTTAGCTTTTAATGAGTGCAACTGCCAATACAAAGAGTCACACATTATGAATCACTATTTTCTCCTTCCTAGCACTTTCTAATTTCCTGCTAAGGAGACAGGGCTGAATGGGTCATTAATCTGAATTAGAAATAGCATGACCTGCTCTGCTCTTTATCCACTAATGCTTTCCAATAGCGCTACAGAAAGGGATTTTGGATTTCAAATGGCTGCAGGATATGGGTATAGAAGGATTTTATTTTAAATAATGTCAAGAAGGATATTTTTACTGACAAACACCTGTGTTTAAATGCAGTACAGGGTTCTCTGTCACAAATATCACAGAAAGTTAACCAGTCACTAGGTAATGTGTTCCCTAAACAAAAAGGCATGAGGATTTGTTTCCTCTAAATCCCATTTAAACATTAGTACATATAGTTACGCTTTTTAAAAAATACACAGTAGAGTGAAGGTCCGACATATTTTCATTACTATATTTTATTAACATATGAAAACATACCAATTAATAGCAATTTTAAAATGAAGGAAAGCCATTTTGTATTTTACATACAAAAATATTGTATTTTGTGTAATGTATTTTCCATTAACCATGTGCCTTTCATCACATAGGATCCCAGAGCACATCAGACAATAGACCACTTTGTGCCATTGCTTTTTAAGCAGAGCTCCTCACTGGACTTCAATAGGCAGTTGTTAAAACCCAATGGCGTATTATATGACCAGTGACCCCCAAATCTGCAAACATGGCATTGAAGCCTTATTTTATTTTTGTATTACCATAGGACTTAGGAGCCCAGTCACAGGCCAGGACCTCACTGTATGAGGCACTGTACAAACACTGTACAGATATTTTACATCTTAAAAGAGACTCAAATGTTCCACAGGCCTCCTACCAGCCCTCTTATAATGGGTTGAAATTCATCCTGTGTAATTTTCCCTCACATGAATAGTTCCACTGAAGACAATGGGACTTGTTACCAGAGTTAAATTATTCATAGGAGCAAGCATTTGCAGAAGGAGTCCCATGGCTTCTACATGAGTTCACATGACTCTGGATACTTAGAGCAAGATTTGGGCCTACTATACAGGATACTAGTTAAATGCAGCCACATCTGGGATGAAGGGCAGTAAACAACTGGGACACAGCACCCTGCACAGCGGCAGCAGTCTGAGGGAAGTTTTGACTGAGGACACTGGTGCAAATGTACCACAGATCTTTAACATTAGAGAACTCCGCCAGTTCTCAATACAAATTATTCAGTAACAATTCTGTGCTCCTCACATTCATTCTTAGAAGGCAAGACTGTCAATATTGAGATGTCTTTCTTTATTTCTTTGGTAGATTAAACCCCTAACGTTGTCATAAGGCACTTTTACTATGTCAAACCCCTTCAGCAGTTAGTTGTAAATAGATCAAGTCATCTTTCCTCTTATTTGAACCTCCGTTTCCCAGGGCAGTAAAGTTATCTGCTTTTTGTATGGTGTTAGAAAGTTGTATTTGGCAA
Organism: Chelonoidis abingdonii; assembly: GCF_003597395.2. Classification (NCBI taxonomy): domain Eukaryota; kingdom Metazoa; phylum Chordata; order Testudines; family Testudinidae; genus Chelonoidis; species Chelonoidis abingdonii. Next base: position 193,906,605 of record NC_133771.1, on the reverse strand, counting down.
CATACATAATTTCAGGCTCATGGACCTTACTGCTGAACATTTATTAAGGTAGACTGATAACTTAGAGCTAAGCAAATTAATTATGGCTAAAGAGACAGCTTTTCAATTGTTTAGTTCCCTCTGTTTCAACTATGGACTGATTAGATCTACTTGCTAAATGCAGGAAGGATGGAGGTGACAAGTATTTCATATTTCAGCAATATTTCAGTTCCTGTTCACTAGTGTAATGGGATACAAGAAGAGATACTGATACTAGTGCTCCTGAGGGGCAGAACATTGTGCATGCAACATTTTGAAGTATTTAAAAATATTACTGCTCAAATGAAAATTATGCTTGCTATATGTAAAATATGAAACATACTGCCAATATCATTTCATTTATCTTATAACTTGTTCCACAAAATGCAGTGTTTTGAGGGGTTCCAAACAAAGGAAAATGTCAAACGAAATATAAACAAGACTCGCATTGGTTAATAAGAGTTTATTGGTCTCAATTTTTATGTAAAATGGTATGTATCAAAAGTCTGTCACATACAGATTGCAAACACTTCCATGTACAGGATATAGGATCAATTTTTCATCTCATTTTCTATTAATGGCTGCCAGTGTCTTAGCAGCAGTGGACAGGATAGAGCTGGAGAATGAAAAATTGTCTTCCTTTCTATATTTGCTTCCCTCGAGTCTGTTTCTTTTTACAAGACATAAAAATATCCAGAGATAACAGAAGTATTTCCTTTGATCCAAAAACCATGTCTTTTTTTATCCAAAGCAAAAGATGAAAGAGTGCAAACAAATGGAAGCTCCTGACCTCTGGACACCTCTTACACGCAGACATTCCAGACAGATGAACCAGAAAGGCTGAATTAGCCTTTCAAAGTCTGAGCCTAGTTAGAATTAATTCACCCATCTCTATCAGCTGTTTGACTAGTTCGGGATCCATTGCATTCAGCAGAAGAATCATAGGCACTTGTGCCATAGGCCTTTGGTATGAGAGCACAGTTTTAATGCCATGATGCTGTTTTCAGTACATTGTGCTGGTAGGTTTCTTTTATTCAACTCTGCCAAAACATAATGAAGACTTTTATAGTCAAACAGTAAAAAATATAGGAATTGCCCTACTAACTGAGAGCTGTTAGTCCAGTATCCTGCCTTTGACAAAAAAACAGTGTCAGTTGCTTCTGAGGAAGCCACTCCTTTCAGTCAAACACAGCAGATTCTCATTAGAGCCACCAGACTTGGACTGTCTTCCTCTGCGGAAAACATAAGTAGCCTTCTTGGAATTCGGAGATGATCCAATCAGTCATATCATCATCCTCATCATCTGCCAGCTCTCAAGGAGTTTAACTGTTTCTTAAAGAAAACCTCGAATTCTCCCTTTGAAATGGTCCCCTCTGCAGAGTTCACAAATGTCCTGACAGTCAGTACTATCATGTCAAGAAAAATAAATTGTCTCAACAAAATTCAGTGGCCATCTGATTCCGACAGTTATCACTATACACAATTTACATTACGTTTTCAAAAATAATGAATGTGCCCTGATTTTATTAGTTTCTATCTCAAACCCTTTTTTCCCTTAAACATTGTTTCCATCTCATTGTTAAAAGACAGCATAGGTCTCATGAGAGGGATCACACTGAGAGCTCTGCCAGCTGAAGCCCTACTGTACATGCATGAACAGAACAAGTACAGCACAAGCTTCCTCAAATAACCTCACCAAAAAGGATAAATATGACTCAGAAGGATCACCTTAAGGGTCAGAGAAATAGTTTTAACCTCTATTCCCATTCAGCCTATGGGCTCTCTGCTGAGACTGCCAGAAAGGTTGATTTTTATAGTTTGAATTATGGTAATTCCTGTAAGTCCAACCAAGATCGATCCCTCTTCTGCTAGGCACTGTACAAACTCATAGTAAGATTGTAAGGGCTTGGCTATACTGGAGAGTTGCAGCGCTGGTGGTGGGTTTACAGCACTACAACTTACTCACCGTCCACACTTGCAAGGCACATACAGCGCTGCATCTCCCTGGCTGCAGCACTGGCTGTACTCCTGCTCTACCTGGGGTATAACGATTGCAGCACCTGCTGATGCAGCACTGCTCCGCCAATGTGGCCACCAAAAAGCGCTGTAATTGGCCTCCAGAGGTATTCGGAGTATCCCAGAATGCCTGTTCAGCCACTCTGCTCATCAGTTCGCACTCTACTGCCCTGGCCTCAGGTGACCCGCTCTTTAAATGCCCCAGGAATTTTAAAAATCCCCTTCCTGTTTGCTCAGCCAGGTGTGGACCGCAATCAGAATCTTTCCAGGTGACCATGCCTCCATGCGCCAAACGAGCCCCAGCATGGAGCAATGGCAGAGTTGCTGGACCTCATCAGTGTTTGGGGTGAGGAAGCTGTGCAGTCACAGCTGTGCTCCAGCTGTAGGAATTACGATACCTATGGGCAGATCTCAAGGGCCATGCTGGAAAGGGGCATGACGGGACACGGTGCAGTGCAGGGTTAAAGTGAAGGAGCTGCGGAGTGCCTATTGCAAAGCCCGCGAGGGAAAACCACCCACTCCGGTGCTGCCCCCACAACCTGCCATTTTTACAAGGAGCTGGAGCGATTACTGGGGGCTGACCCCACTGCCAATCCAACGACCACAATGGACACTTCAGAGCGGACAGGGAGGGGGGGAGAGGAGGAGGAAGGAGAGGAAGGGGGAGGGGAAGGAAACCAAGAGTGAGGTACTGGGGTGGAGGGAGACACCCCGGAGTCCCAGGAGGCATGCAGCCAGGAGCTCTTCTCAAGCCAGGAGGAAGGTAGCCAGTCGCAGCAGCCAGTATTTGGTGAAGGACAAGCAGAGGAGCGGGTTCCCGGTAAGCAGCTTTTATTTTCAGGATGGAAATGTTTCGGGAGAGGAGGGAGGGTTAGGGCTGCATGCATGCATGCCTAGATGTGGAATAGCCCATTGATGTGGTCTATCACGTCGCGGTAATCGCCTCGTAATCTCTTCAAAAGTTTCAGCCAGAGCGTGGGCAATGCGCTTGCACAAGTTTATAGGAGAGAGCCACTGTGGTCCTTGTCCCAGTCAGGCTAACGCGTCCGCACCACTGTGCCGCGAGGGGTGGGGGGACCATTGCTGCACACACAGGCAAGCTGCATAGGGGCAGGGCGGAATCCACATTGCTGTAGAAGACCCTCCCACTCTTCCCAGGTGACCCGCAGCAGCAGATATCTTCCAGGATTAAGTCCTGTGGAAAATGTTGGGAGACTGTTCAGTGTAGGATTAACTCACAGAAACCCTGGCAAAAGCAATCAGTCCCCCTTCCCAGGTGACCCGCAGCAGCGAGATAGCTTCCAGGATTAACAAAATGTGGGAGACTGTTCAGTGTAGCCCCCTGCAGCAGTTTGCTTTCCCCAATGCACAGAAACCCCTGCATATCCCTGAAGCAATCAGTCCCCCTTACTCACCATTTCGTGGCTCCTGTGGGTTATGTGCACTCTCTTTGGTATGGGAAAAGTATGCTAAAGTGAAGACTGTAAACTCCTTCACTGTGTGGGAATAACTGTCTGGGTGAGATTATAAAAACAATGCTGCCTCTGTTAACTGTTGCCATTTTTGCCTTTCGAAAAGTGTCCTTGACTACTCGACTGCCCGTATCATCCACTGCTCAGAGGCTACAAAACCTCAGGAAGAAGCCGCAAAAAAGCAAAGAAGACATGCTGAAAGCAGTTATGGATCACTCTGCCAGAGAGAAAAAAGTACTGCAGGACTGGAGGGAAAGGGAAGCAGGATCTGCCAGAGAAACGCAGCAGCTAAGAAGAAAAGCACAAAGCAGCTGATAAGCATCCTGGCGCGCCAAGCGGACTCTATCCAGTCACTCGTAGCCATGCAGGCAGAACATACTGGTGGTCCCGCCCACCCCCATCCCAAAGCTCTTTCCCTTGTGCCCCAATGTCAGCTCCAAACCCCTTCCCCAGCATCCAGGTTCTTACCCACCAGCTGCCCCCAACACCTGTACGTTCACCAACCAGCCCTGAGAACTACGACCCTTACCCTCTGCACTCAACCCCCATCACCATGCAGTATTTTCATCCTGAAGTGCAGCAGTCATTGCACAGCACTCCAGACAGGACATATTCAAACCTGTGACTGTACAGTTCACCACCCCACCCCCCTGCCCTTTTAGGTTCCCAAAATGTTGTGTCTGTCAAGAAAGTTATTTTCTTTTCAATAAATGAATTCTTGGCTTTGAAAACAGTCTTTATTGTTGCAGAAAGTGAAAGATACCATAGCCCAGGAAAGAAACAGGCACTGCAAATCAGCTTAGAAAACACAGATTCCTACTAACATTGTAACCACTGCACTTCACTCCCGTGCAAGGCACCAAACATTACTGTTGGCTTTCAGCCTCAGATTCCTCCCTCAAGGCATCTCTAATCCTTGTAGACCTGTGCTGGGCCTCTCTAGTAGCCCTGCTCTCTGGCTGTGCAAATTCAGCCTCCAGAGGTTGAACCTCAGAGGTCCATTCCTGACTGAATGTTTCACCCTTCCCTTCACAAATATTATGGAGGATACAGCACACGGATATAACTGTGGGGATGCTGCTTTCCCCCAAGTCTAGCTTCCCATACAGAGATCATCAGCGCCCTTTTAAATGGCTAAAAGCACACTCCACAGTCATTCAGTACCGGCTCTGCCTGTAGTTGAACCGGACCTTGCTCCTGTCAAGCTTCTCTGTATACGGTTTCTTGAGCCAAGGCTTTAACGGGTAAGCGGGGTCTCCAAGGATCACAAATGGGCATTTTGATGTCCCCTACTGTGATCTTCCGGTCTGGGAAAAAAGTCCCGGCCTACAGCTTCCTTAACAGGCCACTGTTCCGAAAGGTGCGTGCATCATGCACCTTTCCAGGCCAGCCTGTGTTAATGTCAGTGAAACGCCCACGGTGATCCACAAGCACCTGGAGAATCATAGAGAAATACCCCTTCCGATTAATGTACTCGGATGCTAGGTGGGGTGATGCCAGAATAGGAATATGCGTCCCATCTATCGCCCCTCCACAGCTAGGGAAACCTATTTGTGCAAAGCCATCCAGAATGTCCTGCACGTTCCCCAGAGTCACGGTTCTTCTTAGCAGGATGCTATTAATGGCCCTGCAAACTTGTATCAACACGATTCCAACGGTCGACTTTCCCACTCCAAACTGGTTCGCATCTGATCAGTAGCTGTCTGGAATTGCCAGCTTCCAGATTGCAATAGCCACCCACTTCTCCATTGGCAGGGCAGCTCTCAATCTCGTGTCCTTGCGCCGCAGGGTGGGGGCGAGCTCAGAACACAGTCTCATGAAAGTGGCTTTTCTCATCCGAAAGTTCTGCAGCCACTGATTATCATCCCAGATTTCCATGACGATGTGATCCCACCACTCAGTGCTTGTTTCCCAAGCCCAAAAGCAGCGTTCCACAGTGCTGAGCATTTCCGTGAATGCCACAAGCAATTTAGTGTCATACGCGTCAGGCGACTCGATATCATCGTCGGACTCCTCACTGTCACTTTGGAGCTGAAGGAATAGCTCAACTGCCAAACGTGATGTGCTGGCGACACTCATCAGCAAAGTACTCCTCAGCAGCTCGGGCTCCATTTCCCACAGAAATCGCGCTGCACAGAAACCGTTGGGAGACTCACAATGGCGCCAAACGTGGACGGAAAAACAGTGACTGCTGGGATGTGAAGCGATGCACTGCCAAATGCTGCAAATGTGGCCACACTGCAGCACTGGTAGCTGTCAGTGTGGCCACACTGCAGCGCTTTCCCTACACAGCTGTCCGAAGACAGCTGTAACTCCCATGCGCTGCTAACAGCTGCAAGTGTAGCCCATACCCTTAAGACTGCAGCGTGTGCCACATTTACAAGGATTTTGCAGCTTTGGTGTTTGGCGAGCTGGTGCATATAGGCAGCATCCCACGTAGTTTAGCGTTCAAGTGGCTGCCAATCTGCTTTTCAAAGAGGGAGGGGGGTGGAGTGGAGTGTTGACAGGGAGCATGGGGCAGAGAGAGGATTGGATTTTTTGGAGCGACACTGTGTGCAGCTCCGCGTTGCCTTCAAATTCTGATCCACTTCCCCCACCCCTCTTCTCATTCATTCATTAAATGCAAATTGCCTTCTTGTTTTTTCTCCTCACAGGACCATATAAACCAGACTGCTCCAAACGAGATTCCCCCGCCAACCCCACCTTGCCCTGTGCTTTCCCATCCTCACCGCAAACACTAGCTGTGGACCTATCCAAAGGGCATGCCCACTCCCTATCTGCCTCATTCACTGCAAACAGGAGCTGTGTTTGTTTTTTAGATAAGCAGCTCCAGGAGCCCCAAGTTCACAACAAAACAAAGAGAGGCATCACAACAAAACAAAGAGTGTTATCTTTACTTAAAAGCATTATGGGAAGGTTCTGGAGGTCAGTTACAGCGTAGTAAGATTAATCACTGTTTACCCTGGCACCCCAGCACTGCAACAGCAGCGCTGTTCTCTTTATTCCTTTCGTCAAGGTGGAGTACATGCAGCGCTGTAGCCAGGGAGATATAGCGCTGTATGTGCCTTGCCAGTGTGGACGGGGAGTAAGTTACAGCGCTCTAAAGCCACCACCAGCGCTGTAACTCTCAAGTGTAGCCAAGCCCTAAGGTAAAGTTTTTTTGTGATGGGAATGCCTGTCTGCTATTAACAAAAGAGGGACTTTCAGCTCTAAGCAGCTATTGGATGGTATTTTCAAATATTACCACCCGGGGCTGAATTTGAATGCATTTTCTAGGGGTGATCAGCTGTATGCCATAACCCAGCCAAGCCTGCTGCTTACATTAGTCTCCCCCAATAAAGACAGACAGGGGAGGTCAGGTTGGTGCTCTACACAGCATCCTCACCCTCCTGTGGAATAAAACCCATGGGAGAGAGTCATACATGGGATAATAGAGATTCCATCAATACAATCATTCACAGTCACCCCTTCCACACACTGAAACCCACTTTGAGGCAGGGATTCATGCCTGCCATAGATGAGGAAGGACGTTAGTGGTTAGGGTGCTACCTACAATAGGAAACTCATGTTCTATTCACTGATCTGTCACAGAATTCCTTTGTGCCACTTAATCTCAGCTATCCATCTGCAAAATGGGAACAATAAGACTTCCCTACCTCACATGAGTATTGTGGAGAAACACACTAAGGATTGTGAGGTGCTCACACACTACTGCTCTGGAGGCCATACAAGTACCTAAGCTAGACGAGAGTATGCCCTCCCTGCCACTTAACTTTTCTCTTTTTCATTTAGTTCATGAGACTATGGTGCACTAGCCCACACTTTATGTGCTGTGAGGTTACAGAGGGTCAGGGTGTTGCATCAGCACAGCCCAGTTTGTCACATTTTACATTGCTATAGGTAAAAACCAACATTCATGTTGTTTCCCCAATTTTTGCTCTTAGGCTAACACAGCAAAGAGCAAATGTTTACAGCCCAGTCAGGACCGGCTCCAGGCACCAGCTTAGCAAGCAGGTGCTTGGGGTAGCCACTTCGGAGAGGGGCAGCATGTCCAGCTATTCAGCGGCAATTCAACGGAGGGTCCCTCACTCCCAGTCAGAGCGAAGGACCTCTCGCTGAATTGCCACAGATTGTGATACCTCTGTCTGGGTCTTTGGTATCACAGACAGGTTCCCTGTGGACGGCTCAGGAACAGGAATGGGTCTGGAAGCTTGCCTGGTTTGGCTGCGTGTAACCATTCCCAATCTCTTGGCCCGCTTCACCTGGTTGGCCAAGTCTTCCCCCAGTAGCATGGGGATGGAATAATTGTCATATGACCTGCCAAAAGGTCCACATTCCTGACCGCCTTTTACTGGACAGGCGGGTTCAGCTGTAGGCAGTTCTACAGTCTGTGAATAAGGGGTAAATGGTCTCACTTTTCAGGCCTTTGGCGTTGTATGAGTTGGGAGTCACGAAGGATTGGTGCGATAGCTGACACTTTGTGCCCCTGCCTGTTCTCTCCATGTTGGTACCTTCTTTCCGCCGTACATCTTCAAATTTTCCCTTCGTGCTCCAAGGGGATTTGAGAGCATCCGGGCCTGGGGATCTTGCGGTGTTGATGGTGTTGCTTAATGACTTGCACCCGGGTGGCGGTTCTTGGGCAGTGGCCCTTTATCCAGTCATTCACTTAAAGCATCTTCCAGCTGAGGGGTCACTGAGGTCGAAGGTGCAGTTAACTGGGACTTGGTGAGGGTGGAAAGAATTTGTGTCTGTGGCTTTTCCTTGTGGGTTGCAGGTGAGTCTTTGGGTTGCCCTTCGGTCTGTAGGGTTATGGCTCGGTTGTGCCCCCTGGCGGTATTCATTCCCCTTGAAGTAGGTTCTTTGCTTTTTTCTGCCACTTCCATCACTTGGCTTCTAATCTCCTCCGCCTCGGTGAGATTTTTGCGTTTTTCCATTCTTGTATGTACTCCGTGTTAGTCCTCAGACACCCATCCAATGAACTGCTCATTGTTATGATAGGTAGGTGCAGTTCTTCCATGGATTAACCATTTTGTTCCTGATATCCAGCCTTTATTAATTCTTTCCAACATAGTAGGACAGATAGATACATAGAGATAGACACATCTGTTTCCACTTTTGGTGTTTCTGAAACGCACGTACGCGGCATGATCGGGTTTATCCCCATTCTTGTATCTGGCCTTGGTTTGAAACCAGTTCTGTATAATCGTTCATTCTGTCTTTTTTGGCATTCAGCCGCCACGCTCTGCTAAGGTCCACTGAGCTGTGACACTTGAGCTTACCATGTACGTGGTCTTCAGAGATGCTTGTTGTATCCCAATTTGCAGGCTCTTCAAAATTTTCTAAGAAGGTTCAGTGTCATCGTGCCTGCCTTGTAGGTGGGAAATTTCTTGTGCTGTGGGACCAGTATATATTAGCGAAGGTGTTGTTAGGAGTGGTTGGGTCTTTGCTTAGCTGTGTTCTATTCCTATATGTCTGTTCGATGGGTCTTCCCTCTGTTTTTTCAACTCTCGTGGTGGGCTGCATCTTTTCTTGCTTTTGTTCTCTTTTTGTGGGCTGCCTTATTTCTTCTTGTTCCTTTGTAGGCTCACCTTCTTCTTTCTTGCAGTTTTTTCTCTTCTGTGGTGCTCCTCTTCTTCTTGGTAGTTTTCTTTGGTGGGCTGCCTCTTCTTAGGCTAGGTTTCTGCCTTAATTAGTTCTTCCGTCTCCTGATGTTCATCTTCTTTGTCTATGGCTTGATATGTTGCCGGGCTCGTTCCTGTTCTATGGCTTTCCTTTGGGACCTCATGGTTCCTTGCTTTCTTTGTTGGGGTGCTTCTGGTGTTTATTGTCTGAACTGCTTGGCCTCCTCTTGTTGTCTCCTGGGTTTTGTCCTAGCAACGTGTCTTTTTTTTCTAGCTACTTTTTACTTGTAATAATTAAACTCGAAATGAACCAGTTTATTTGCAATGTGTGTGTCTTACACTTGTTACATCAAGTCAGGGGTATTTTCAGTGTGGGCACTGGTGACCCTAAAAATAGTGTTTCACCCTGTTATGTTGTATTTGTTGCCTGTTTAATATAATTGTTGTGTTGAATATACTGTTATGTGTTGTGTTATTTCTTGGAAGTCTCCAACTATCTGGCAAGTAAGTGGGGATTCCTCTGTAGTTAGAATTTTCCGCCCAAGCTTCCCTGGTGACCCTGCCAGGAAGGAGCGAGGAGGGGTGGAGGCACTGCCAAAGAATTTCATAACAAAAAAGAAAAAAGGGTCATCCTGCTGAGTGGGTGGCGGGATCCAAAAGAACCCAGATCTGTCCATCAGAACCTGTAAGCGGATTGCCATTAAAGGAGGTAATCAGGTGGAGAGGGTCGCTACATACACTACAGGGTTTTAAAGCAATTCTGTTTAATGTTTGATTTGCCCTGAAGACTTGGGATTCATTCACAGCCAGTACAGCTACTGGAAAAGTCTGTTGATGTGTCTGGGGATGGAGCAGGAATCTGCAAGGGACATCTCCATGAAGCTCTCCTGGAGGTACTCTGCAAGCCTTTGCAGAAGGTTTCTGGGGACGGCTGCCTTATTTCATCCTCCACGGTAGGACACTTTACCATGCCAGTAGCAAGTAGTCTGGAATCATTGCAGCACAAAGCATGGCAGCGAGTGGTCCTGGGTTTTGGTCGCATTCAAGCAACATTCAGTCTACATCTTTCTGTGTTAGCCTCAGAAGAGTGATATCATTCATGGTCACCTGACTGAAATAGGAAAATTTTTGTAAGGGAACAGTAAAAGGCCCCCGTTAATGCTGGGCTGTTTGCGCTTGGCTAAAAGGGATCATTCCTGAGACTAGCCACACGGTGGGGTGAGGGGAGGGGTATGCTGCACATCCACCCAAAAACTGCAGCCCCTCCTTCTAAATGGCAAACCCAACCTGCATTGCTTGCTATGGGAAAGGAGGGCACTGTAGTTTGAAACCATTCCCACATGTTATGAAGAAGCCAACCCCGCGTACCCTTTGGCTTACTATTGCTGCCTGGAAACCGAATTCTGTTGCCCAGCTGTGTGTGATGTGTCACCATACCGGCAGGCGCTCAATATAAAAGGCAAAATGCGACCTTGTACCTAAAGCACGTGTGCTGTCTGCTGTGAATTGTTTGATTCACTGTGAAAGAGTCTCTCGAACAGAAATGTTCCCCACTGTTAGACATGTGATGGGGGAGGGGTGAAGCGTGAGTGATCTCTCACACCAAACCGGCAGGCCCTCAATACAAGAGGCAAAATGCAATCTTGTAATGAAAGCATATGTGCTGTGTAATGTGAACATCAAGGTTTAATGTGAAAGAGTGTATCCATTGTTCTCTAAAATGTGTCTTTTTAACTACCACTCTCCCTTTTGCTCCACCAGCTACAAATGTTTCTCCTTCACAGAGGCTAGCGAATATTAGAAGGTGAAAAAAATGCACTTGGGATGAAATGTTCTCTGAGCTCCTGCTGTCCTCCCACACTGACAGAGCACAGCAGAATGCATGGAGGCAGACAATGTCAAAGTGCAGGAAAGCACAGTACAAACATGAGGAAAGGTGGCAGGCTGAAGAGAGTAAGTGGTGGGCTGAAGAGAGTAAGTGGCTTCAGCTTGCTGACAGAAGGCAAAAGTCGATGCTCAGGCTGCTGGAAGATCAAACTCATATGCTCCAGCGTATGGCTGAGCTGCAGGAAAGGCAGCAGGAGCACAGATCGCTGCTACAGCCCCTGTGTAACCAAAAACCCTCCTCCCTAAGTTCCATAGCCTCCTCACCCAACATCCAAGAACACGGTGGGAGGCCTCCGGCCACCCAGCCTCTCTACCCCAGAGGATTTCCCAAGCAACAGAAGGCTGGCCTTCAATTAGTTTTGAAGTTTTAAAGTGCTATGTGGCCTTGTCCTTCCCTCCTATCCCACCCCTCCCAGGCTATCTTGGCAGTTATCCCTCTTTTTTTGTGACTAATTAATAAAGGATGCATGAATGTGAAGCAACAATGACTTTATTGCCTCTGCTAGCAGTGATTGAAGGGGGGAAGGGAGGGTGGCTAGCTTACAGGGAAGTAGAGAGAAACAAGGGGGGTTTTATCAAGGAGAAACAAACAGAACTTTCACACTGTAGCCTGGCCAGTCATGAAACTGGTTTTCAAAGCTTCTCTGATGCACAGCATGCCTTGCTGTGATCTTCTAACCGCCCTGGTGTCTGGCTGCATGTAATCAGCAGCCAGGCGATTTGCCTCAACCTCCTACCCCACCATAAACGTCTCCCGCTTACTCTCACAGATATTGTGGAGCACACAGCAAGCAGTAATAACAATGGAAATAGTGGTTTCACTGAGGTCTGTCAGAGTCAGTAAACTGTGCCAGCGTGCTTTTAAACATTCAAATGCACATTTTACCACTATTCTGCACTTGATCAGCCTATAGTTGAACAGCTCCTGAGTACTGTCCAGGGTACCTGTAAGCTCTACCCTGACATCTGGTGGTGAATTATGGCAAATGTGGAAAAGAACTAAGAGGGCTGATCCTGTTTGCATAGGCACATCCACTCCACCTAGCATGAGTCCACGGCAGCCCCAAATGGTCACTTTGACAGCTGTGGGATCCCCAATTTCTCAGTTATTGGGGGTGGGAGGAATAAAGTGTTGTTACCCTGATTATGTGAATGAAGGACTATGAGACTGTTTTATGACAGAGGGTCTCACCATCAACTAAGTAGCACTCGCTAGACAAGGGACACAGGTTTCAAAACCCAGTGAATTGAGAAAGGTTGGGGGACAGGTGTGTGCATGTGTTGGTAAGGACTCCTTTTGAGGGCCTGGCACACCAATTGCATTGCCCTCTCCCTGCTCCTGCCCCACGTTAAATTTGTTAGTCTCTAAGGTACCACAAGTATTCCTGTTCTTTTTGCAGATACAGACTAACATGGCTGCTACTCTGAGAGCTAATTATGATTCCTTTAGGAGTCTAGCTAGAGGCTGCTGAGCTGACTTCACTGTGGGCCAACAGTGCATTAGCACTGGGGTTCCCCTACTACAAACTGAAATCACTAAAAGAGCTAAAATTACTGAGCTGAGATCACTGAGTGCTGTGTTAATTAGTGGGGGAGCCTGAAAATATATTGCTAAGCAGTTGGCAGAGCAGTTTGCAGGATGGTTGGAGCAGTGAGCGGAGTGGAGTGGAGCTGAGCAGTTTACTGGGACAGCTGGAGTGGTTCATGGGACGGCTGGTGGAGTGGAGCAGCTGGTGGAGCAGAGCAGCGTGTGGGACGGTTGGAGCGGCCCATGGAACAGCGAGTGGAGCAGAGCGGAGCAGTTTGCGGGGACGACTGGAGGAGCAGAGCAGAGTGGCTAGAGGAGCAGAGCCGTTGGTGGTGAAGGCTGCAGCAGATCTCCACAGAGAGGTGGGGCAGTTGGCCTCGGCCCATGTAAGGTGCTCCTTAACACCCCACGTGTGCCCCGCCCCCATTCCACCCAGGCTGGGGGGGTAAAACTCTGCAGATGAACTTTTGAACTCTGAGGCGGCACTGACCAGTGACAGAGACTTTTGGGTTGTTGGACTTTGGGGTGATTTGGACTTAAGACCCTGAAGGGAAAAGGACATTGCCAAAATTACTTGAAGGTGGGTCTTTTGCTCATGGTTTGTGTTATGAATCCTGTTTGTGGTGTTTCCCCAATGTAATGCTGCATTGTTTCCCTCCTTTATTAAAAGGATTTTGCTACATTCAGACTCCTTGCTTGAGAGAGGGGAAGTATTGCCTCCTAGAGGCGCCCAGGGGGCTGGTATGTAATTGTCCCAGGTCACTGGGTGGGGGCTCAAGCCGGTTTTGCATTGCGTTATTGAAACGGAACCCCTGGATACTGAACCCGGCCCTTGCTGCTGCCAACTCAGAGGGGCAGAAGGGTTACATGTGTATGGCTTCATGAGCCATGGCATTAAGGGGTAGGCTGGGTCCCCAAGGATAACTATAGGCATATCAACATCCCCAACAGTTATCTTCTGGTCTGGGAAGAAAGTCTCTTCCTGCAGCTTTTGAAACAGACCAAAGTTCCTGAAGACGTGAGCATCATGTACCTTTCCCGGCCATCCCACATTGATGTTGGTGAAACGTCCCTTGCGATCCATCAGTGCTTGCAGCATCATTGCAAAGTACCCCTTTTGGTTTATGTACTAGCTGGGTTGCTCCAGTGCCAAAATAGGGATATGGGTTCCATCTATCGCCCCACCACAGTTAGGGAATCCCATTTCAGCAAAGCCATCCACTATGACCTGCACATTTCCCAGAGTCACTACCCTCGATATCAACAGCTCTTTGATTTAGTTGGGCATTGGTCCTGCTTTGAGCAGGGGGTTGGACTAGATGACCTCCTGAGGTCCCTTCCAACCCTGATATTCTATGAGTCTATGATTGCATTGGCTACTTGGATCACAGCAGCCCCCACAGTAGATTTTCCCACTCCAAATTGAGTCCCAACTGACCGGTAGCTGTCTGGAATTGCAAGCTTCCACAGGGCTATTGCCACTCACTTCTCAATTGTGAGGGCCGCCCTCATCTTGGTATTCTGGTGCTTCAGGTCACAAAGTTCCATGGAGTGCCCTTACACATGCGAAAGTTTCGCAGCCACTGGGAATCATCCCAGACCTAGAACACTATGTGGTCCCACCAGTCTGTGCTTGTTTCCCGGGCCCAGAATCCACATTCCATGGCATGAACCTGCCCCATTAACACCATGATGTGCACATTGCCGGGGCCCATACTTTGTGAGAAGTCTATGTCCATGTCTATATCCTCATCACTCTTGTCACCGCACTGCCGTTGCCTCCTCGCCTGGTTTTGCTTTGGCAGGTTCTGGTTCTGCATGTACTCCAGGATAATGTGTGTGGTGTTTACAGTGCTCATAATTGCTGCGGTGATCTGAACGGGCTCCATGATCCCAGTGCTATGGCGTCTGGGCTGAAAAAAGGTGCAAAACGACTGTCTGCTCTGACGAAGGGAGAGGAGACTGATGACATGGCTTACAGGGAATTAAAGTCCACAAAGGGGGTGGCTTTGCGTCAAGGAGAAACACAAACAACTGTCACAAAGAATGGCCCCCTCAAGGATTGAACTCAAAATCCTGGGTTTAGCAGGCCATTGATTTCATGGAGGAAGGAAGCAAATGAATACAAAAGAAATTAGTTCTATTTCTTGTTTTGATCCACTCCATCTATCTGTGACATCTTTAGACTAGCAGCAAACGGTGCAGTTTGACTGCTAGCCATCATCGTTGCCTGGGTGCTCGGCAGAAGATGGGAATGACCTGGCTGAGTCACTCACATGTCTGCCCAGGTGCCCCTGACTGACCTCACTGAAGTCAGTTAAAAGAGCACTGAGGAGTACGATGACAATGGCTATCAGTCGTAACACACTGTCTGCTGCCAAAAGGCAATGAGCTGCTGCTGTGTAGCAATGCAGTCCGATATCTGCCAGCACCCAGGAGACTTACGGTGACAGTCAGCTGTGCGGGTTCCAAGCTTGTTCTGGTATGGCATCTGCACAGGTAACCCAGGAAAAAAAGGCACAAAATGTTTGTCTGCTGTTGCTTTCACAGAGGGAGCAAGGGTGAGGGGGCTGACAACATGTACCCAGAATCACCCGTGACACTGTTTTTGCCCCATCAGGCACTGAGATATCAAACCAGAATTCCAATGGGCGGCAGAGACTGCAGAACTGTGAGATAGCTGCCCACAGCTACTCACAGTGCAATGCTCCAGAAGCTGATGCTAGCCTCGGTACTGTGGACGCAGTCCACCAACTTAATGCACTTAGAGCATTTTGTGTGGAGACACGCACAATCAACTCTATAAAAACGATTTCTGAAAAACCGACTTCTATAAATATGACCTAATTTCGTAGTGTAGACATACCCTTATTGTCTCCTCCCACTCTCCCATTTAGTAATGGATTTACTCTGTCCTTGGTCTTCCTCTTACTTCTAATCTATTTGTAGAATGTTTTCTTGTTTCCTTTTACGTCCCTAGCTAGTTTGAACTCACAGTGTGTCTTGGCTTTTCTAATTTTGTCCCTACATACTTGTGTTATTTGTTTATATCCATCCTTTGTAATTTGACCGAGTTTCCACTTTTTGTAGGACTCTTTTTTGACTTTTAGATCATTGAAGATCTCCTGGTTAAGCCAGGGTGGTCTCTTGCCATACTTCCTACCTTTCCTATGCAGTGGGATAGTTTGCTTTTGTGCCCTTAATAATGTCTCTTTGAAATACTGCCAACTGTCTTCAATTGTTTTTCTCCTTAGACTTCCTTCCCATGGGATTTTACCTACCAACTCCTTGAGTTTGATAAAATCTGCCTTCTTGAAATCCATTGTCTTTATTGTGCAGTTCTCCCTCCTACCATTCCTTAGAATCATCAACTCTACCATTTCACGATCACTTTCATCCATAGACTATGGAAGCTGCTTTTTTCATTTAAAACCACATCAGGGAACTTAAATTTACATGCTACAGTAAATGAAACTATTAAGTTGTATTTACTGTAAGAGTCCATTAACATGTATCATTCTGGAATAGCACAAAATTGAGTGCATGTAACTAAAATGCATTGCATTTAATGGTTGTGGAGAAAATACAGAAATATGGGTAGTGGGATTAACATATTAAGTCCAAGCAAGATGCCACTGCTGTCCACAGCTGGGTGATTTTCTTTCCAGTTAGTTTATTACTGAGACAGAACAAGATACACATAGTGGGAAGTGCTGAGATGCAGTACAAATATTCCTGCAAATACTTCGGCAGTTTCAATAGCTACTAGATAAACATAATCCAGACTTGTATCAGGGATCCCTTTATCCATGGGCAAAGGGGGTTTCTCTATCTGCTTCCCAGAACCAATACACAAGCACTTTCATTTGCCCATGTTGGTTTTCCACACAAATGTACAATGCACACATATCACTCATTGTTTTCTTATTATAGTGATCATGCCAACAGCAACTGTCAAGGTTGCAAAGCAGTTTCCATTATAACCCTGTTTCTATGCACTGAACTTTCCCAAAGTACTCACTTTTGAGGATTAATTTGTTGATGGTAGGCCTCTGGCTAAAGATGATTTATTGTTTGTGTGAACTTGCGTAAAATGCCTCCCAGAATTGCATGCTGCAGAGGGAGGATGGGACTGCGCTAGCCCTCAGAGGCACTTCCCCTTCACACCTAGCTCTGCTGGCCAGTGTGATGGGAAGAGAGGGCAGCGGCGGCTCTAGGGTTTTTGCCGCCCCAAGCACGGCAGCAGGCTGCCTCCAGCGGTCTGCCTGTGGAGGGTCCACTGGTCCCGCGGCTTCAGTGGACCTCCTGAAGCTGAAGGACCAGCGGACCCTCCGCAGGCATGCCTGCAGGAGATCCGCCGAAGCCACGGGACCAGTGGACCCTCCACAGGCAAGCCGCAGAAGGCAGGGAAGGACAATGACCCCACATGGCTGCTGCAGCTAGAGGTGTTAGTGCAGCGCAGAGCATGCCCTCCAGCAAGTATTTTGTACCTTATCATACTTTACTCTGTGCAAGGATAAGGCACAATTAAGTACTGAAGCAAGACAGTTAAAAGTCACAAGGAGTCAGGGACTGCAAGAGTTAAGGTTCCATCAGCCACAGTGCACATGAGCCATATTCTTAGTTGAGTTTAATTCAGTAATTTAGCTCGTCAATTACGTTTCTTCTGGGCAGGGACTGTCCCTCACTAAGAGCCTGAACCAAAATCCAGTAAAATCGCTGGAAAACATGCTGTTGGCTGAAGTGGGCTTTGGATCAGCACCTCTATGATGGGGTGTCAATCCTGAGTGGGATTTTGAGTGCAACCTAAATAAAATAAATGATTACATAGTATTTATACTCCTGTTGTTCACACTAAATATGTAGCCTAGTAAATACTCTGAGTCATGAAATGGGTACCATAAAATTTACATGATATGTAATGTGGCCAAGTTAGTGCTGCTGTTGGAACCTTAGCAGATCTGTCATATACAAATGCAGAAACTAGGTCATTTTCCATGACTTCAACAATGCTAAACTTAATATATATACAGCCTTTTCCAAAGGGTGAACAAATACTCTTACAAAATCCCTCTGAATCGGCTACAGCCCTAATCCTGCAAACACTCAGGCACATGCTGCACTCTAAGCCTGTGGGCAATTTAAGTCAATTAAAATTAAAAGCTATGCAAGTCTTTGCAATAATGAGGGTGATGTACTCTTACTGACATTTTACAGATGGGGAAATGGAGGCAGTGCCATTAAGTGACGTGTACAAATTCAGAGGGATAGTGCGTCATGGTCAGTGCTTGGATCCAGTTCTCTTAGCTCTACAAATGGTTTGCTGCTGGTCAGAGTCACACAGAACAAGCATGAATGCTTTTGGAGTGTATTCAAGAGATGAAACAAACTGTTCACCACCTCTTGTTAGCCCTCCTTCATTCAATCCCATCCTGTGGGAAGTTAAATGATTTTAAAAACAATATTTCAAGGCCTTTCCGCTGTGCTCCCTCAGTGGGTGTTAGTTTGCTAGTCCCAAGGCTGCAGTGAGTTTGCTCTGCCACAGATGGTGCTCTCTGTCTGTCAGTCAGTCGAAGGAAGCACAGTATGTGGCAGAGAGCTGAATCAACACTGACACAGCTGGACTCATGCTAGGGCTGCACAGCTGTAGGAGCAGAGACCCTTTTTTAAACATTGCTCTTCCCCTTCCATGTCCCCTCCACACAAGCCTGGTCAGACATTAGCCAGCTAAGGGGGTAGGGAGTTTCATGGGCCACATGGAATTTGAGAGTAGAAGAGCGGTAGGTTAGGGACTAGATTTTGGAATCCAGTAGATAGCAACACAATAAGTGGGACAAGTTTGTGATAATAACAGGAACTCAGAAGGCATTCAGCATGGGACTGTGGCTTGATCCAGGACTGGGATTGCAGAAAGGCAGCAGCAAAGGGTGAGGGACCAGAACAGATCTCCTAATCCAAGTACTGGGGCCAACTGAAGTCAGTGAAATTATTTCTATTGATAGCAGCAGTTTTAAATGAGAATTCCACATTTCTGCTGGCATTAAATGCCAGATCTGATTGGAAAGCTTCTGCAAATGCCATGGGCTACTACTTCTAATAACTCCACTTCAAAGTTAGAACACCACATAGATGAATTAAGGATCTCTCTCTCTCTGTCTCATGGTGCTGCTGGTGATACCAGTCAGCTCTATGTTCTTGGGGAACCATGGCACAATATCCAGCCTGTCTGACTCATGAAGGACACCCCCACCCCAGCCTCTTTCCTTTTACCAATCAGAGGAAAGACTTACAGAAAGCAATGAAAAGGCAATGGGAGACACACCTAAACCCCTCCTGACAAGGGTGATAGGATTAAGGCAACTCCCCATGCCTCATCTGCATCAAAGATGAGACAGGAAGGCATCTCCATTAGCATACAGAATGGAGAACAGAGATTCCAAGGCAAGAACTGCACTGAACTCTGGGACCAGAAAAGCAGGGAAGCACTGCATGATGGGGGATCTCTGCTCCAGATGCTAATGAATCTACACCTGCACACACCCAGCTCAGTAGTTATCAGACAAATTCTAGTAATGAATCCTTGATTAATATCCAAAATACTGAAGCTGCCTAACTGCATTGTGAGCTCCTTTGAAGGAACACAGCCCATAGCCAGGAATGATCCTTTCCTAGCCCATTGTTTCCCAAACTTGGGAAGCCGCTTGTATAGGGAAAACCCCTGGCGGGCCAGGCTGGTTTGTTTACCTGCCACTCCCACAGGTCCAGCCGATTGCGGCTCCCACTGGCCGCGGTTCGCTGCTCCAGGCCAATGGGAGCTGCTGGAAGTGGCACGGGCTGAGGGATATATTGGCCGCCACTTCCAGCAGCTCCCATTGGCCTAGAGCAGCGAACCGTGGCTAGCATGAGCCGCGATCGGCTGGACCTGCAGGTAAACAAACGAGTTTTCCCTACACAAGCAGCATCCCAAGTAAGTGTTCTGATGCCTGGATCCAAACTCTGCATGCGTTCCATTGGGACTTCATCTTCTCCTGACTGATCATGCTGGGGGCTCTGTCTATCTCCAGCACTCAGGACCTTGAGCTTAGGACACCTGGGAACCCTGACCAGTTCAAGCTTCATGGAGTGGTGAGACCCCAGCTCTCTCTCTCTCTCTGTGTTTTCTTTTCTACCTCAGGTACAACTTGTTAACCCTGACTTGTCTGATCAGGTATAGTTTTCTATATACGACTTTTGTAATCTTTTCTAATGTAACTGTTTTGTTGGTTTAAGCTCTCCCTCTGTGGTTATCACTATTATTCAATAAATAACTTTTATGGTTAAGCTGGTTGCTTCCCTCCCTCTCTGTCTGAACTTTACTCTTTTGTGTTTTGGCTTCCCCATTTACTCTGCAGCAACACTCCTCTTACCTAAGCTAAAGATCTCTGTAGTGCCCAAAAATACTGTGGGGTTTGCTCATCAAGTGGGTTACTACCCAAACAATTTCAATGTGAAAGTGGGGACAGGGACGTGCTGAACCTGTGACATACGAGGGTGGCAGCTTGAAAGTGCTGCTTGACCCAGTCCGCTGAGTCCAGGGACATATAAGGGTGGCATCCTGGAAGTGCTGTTCAACCCAGCCTGCTCAGACTTACTCTATTACGGTGCAATACCTGCGGCATATAAGGGTGGCAGCTTGAAAGTGCTGCTTGACACAGCAAACTGAGTCCAGGGTGTGTTACAGCATGGCCAGAGGGCAGCAGGAGAGTGTTAGCAGGGAGCCTTATTCCCTGCAAGGGGAGGAAGGTTTGCTATAGATTAACTAGAGCACCTGAAGCCAATTAGAGCACCAGCAGTCAGTCATGTGATAAAAACCCCTGCTTCAGTCAGACAGTGTGGGAGTTGGAGCAGGAAGGTTTGATTGGAGAGGAGAGGAGAGGAGTTGAGAGAGAGGAAAGCAGTTTTGAAGGAGAGTTGTTGGAGTGAGTGCTGCAGGTGGGCTGAGAAATCCAAAAAGAAACCCTAGGTAAGGGGCGTGGTTCTGGTACCCATATATTATACATAATAGCTCTAAGAACTGAAGGGCAGGAGAGGGAAGTAACCCAGGGGAAGGAACCGCTAGTTCAAGTGGTTCACCACAAACCTCAGGGCCCCTGGGTTGGGACCTGGAGAAGAGGGTGGGCCCAGGTCCCTCCCTCTCCACTCCCCTCCTCAAGGACACTAGTGGGGTAATTAAAATACCGGTTCAGAGGCAAGCAATGGCGCCCTGAACCTTCCCCAAAGAAGAGAAAGCGTGAGACCCAGCATAACAGTACCAGCAATTTGCCACAAGGGACATATAAGAGGTCAGCTTGAGAGTGCTGATTGACCTGGTCCACTCACACTTGCTCTGTTAAGGTGTATGTGTGTGTGAGTGTGTGCACACGCGCACTTATCTGGTTCTGAGGCTGGAGGAACCCAGCCCTGGAGAACCTGGGCCCTGCAGGACAGCTCCATTGGGAGGGAACTTGCAGAAGGAAGAAATAGAGCTCTGTATGAGAACACAAGTAGTACACTGATAGAATTACAGAACACTCCCCCTCCCCCCGAAGAGTGACCCTAATAAATGAGCATACCACAAAGTAACGGGCAAATCTGGTAACACTGGTGCAGACTCAAGACTACTGTGCATTTGATTTTATGATAAATGCTGTGATAACAGGTAGAAGGCTAGAGTTGTGTTTTCTTTTAATGAAATTTAGATCCTGGAAAACTATAGCAAAAAGTCTACATAAAGGCCAAAATTCAATTATCACATTCATATCTCCATGCATGTGGAGGATCAGCATTCCAAATAATTATTCATATATTCAGATTCGAATCAAATGGTACAGTTTCTTTCTGTTTGTGTTTAATTGTTCTACTGAAAGGCCATTTCATTTCTTTAAAATGCAACCACCATTATAAATGATTACATTAAACATACAGTTGAAAGATTTTTAAAAAAAAACCCACAACCTGTTACACACGGCTCATAGTATTAATTCAGTATACTTTCATTTGTCTCCTTATTAATGAGCATAAGCTGAGTCTTAGTGTTACAAGATGCTTAGAATATATGTCTGAACACCTGTTGGGTTAATCACCTCCAAACAGAAGATATTAGTAATTTCTTTAATTACACTACAATGAATCAAACATAGAAAAATCAGGAAGAATTGGCTGGTTCCTATGGATTAGACTGCAGTAGTCCCAACAAAGTTCAGCAATTTAGCCTGTAATTTGCAGTAATGCATTTCAACTTGAACTCCAGAACAAAAACCAAAGCTGTATAGCAGATGGTGAGGTTAATGTACTTTTATTTAATACAGCCAAAGCTGAAGTTTAGTGGGAACAAAATATTAACACTAAAGTAAACTTATCAAATGAAATCTTTTTATGAACTTATTATAATCAGTTTAAACCTGTTGCAAAAACACACAGCTGTAAAGTCTCTTAAAGCCCTGTGTTTTTTACTTTTATTCACTAAAGCAAGTTAACTTGTATAAACCATACTTTTTCCTCTTTTAGTTTTTTTAGGCATGGATTGTTTTTAATTCTGGAATATTAATACAATGACTAAGCAGTAATGTGCACTCTTTGCAAAGCAACTGATTTATGTTTCTTGATTTGTTTTTCTTCATTTTTTAAATTAAGTTGTGACTTGTCATTAACATTAAGGTAAAAGATTTATCCAATTGATTTTACCAGTTAGCTTTTGTAAAATGCATCAGATTTAAGGTCATCTATAAAGGAAGAATTTTTAAAAAATCCTATGGTGCCTATTAAATACTGAGATTTGCATGAAGAGGAGGAGGAGGAGAATAGAAGTTAGGCATGAATGGAAACCAAGTCTTTCTACTGAAGAAAGGATATTAAAATTTACCCATGACATATGGAATAATTATTAACTTTGAGGGGTTTTGTAGTGGCAGAGTTAATATATCATAACAAATAAAAATAATATCCTTCCGTTAATCTGACGTGCGGTCTGCTTAATTCTTAATTTACATCCAGCATTTAAATAGAAGTAGAGATGACACTTACTGCTACCGGGCCGACAAAGGGAAACTGGACTCTAACCAAAATCTATACATTCAGGAGTGGAAAAAATGTAAGAATCGAGGAAGTTTCTTCCTTCAAATAAGTAGTTGGTGGTGAGGTAAAAGAACTCCTTGGTCACATCCTTAATCAGAAGGGATGTGGGTGTTAGAGGGAAAAACATTACGTACGAATCTTGTAGTATCCTACATTAAACAAGTACACTCAAACAGGGATTTACTTGTGGGTTCTCTGTTAAGCTATATTATAGAGTACTCTACCTTGACTTTCCATGGTGTCAGGTATTCTCTTGACAAATCTCAGACACAGTCCAATGGCTGATTCTCACCTTGAATTTTTTAAGTACCTCCTGACCAGAGGTGCACTTTTCAGCTAATTCATTTATTTATTGCTTTGAATGGTGTTACAGAATAGAAGTTGCCTTATGCATTTCCTTGATTCTCTCTTCACAGGACCTTCCTGTTATGGAGGGAAAAGTGTCTCCATAGTCCAGAATGGGAGATTATTTGTATCATCATAGGTCCATGACTCGGATTTCTAAGCACACATCATGGTGCTATACAAACACAAAACAAACAGAAAGTTCCTGCCCCAAGAAGCTTACCAAGCCTGTGCATTTCAATAATATAAAAGGGCTGTTGGCTTAAAGATCGAAACATACTGTTTTGACACTACCATTCAGCATGAGAAATACAATAGTTCCACTGCAAGTTCCTTCAGTGTCTTATCCCACATATCCACTCTGTCAGTGCCCTCACATGGCACACCAAGTTCACCTCCATAGGCATCAAGACCCTGCCATCCTTCTTGGATCTCTAGTTCCATTGGTGGCATGACACCATATTCACCATTTATCTCTACAGCTATTAAACCCTAGCCTTGCCTGGACATCAGCTAAGCACTGCTTGCACACAGGCCGTGCTATCCACCATGGCAGCAGACAAGCCTTTGCCATCACATATGCATTGCTTTATCATATGCTAAATGCAACCCACTACTCCTGATAGAGAGATGTGGTGCATCATTCCAGAGCTGAGTGATAGATCATTCTAGAAGGAAGATAGAAACTTACTATATGTCTACACTGCAGGTGGCAGGGTTCTTCCCAGCCTGGGTAGACAGACATATACAAGCTCTGCTTGAGCTAACATGCTAAAAATAACAGTGTAGCTGGGGAGAGCATGGGCAGCAACTCAGGCTATCTGCCTAAGTACAATCCTGCCTGGAGCCCCTGTGTAAATACTAGGGCAGCTAACCCTCCTGGTCCAGTGAAGACATGCCCTTCCCATTTATGCTTTAGAGCTGTTCAGACTGATTCTGCAATTTATTCTCACTGGAGATTATGAGACCAAGGCAAGTAAATGGAAGTTATTCCCAACAGAAAAGGGATTAGGAAAATTGAGACAAATTCAAAAACCAGGTGACAATCTGAAGTTTGGCAACACAGAACAGAAGTCCCAAACATAGACTGTTTCTCCACATCCAATGTACATAGTCCTTAAAACTCCACTCTTCCTAGCTGGAACCCACACCAACCTATCTGTTGAGAGCCCCTCCACACTGCTTTCCAGTGTCTTCCACTACAGCTCTATTCTGTTCAGCCAGCCACCCCAGCCAAAGTACAACTCCTCTGTTCCTGGCCTCTACTAGACAATCATTCTTACCAGGGGAGCATTCCTCACTCCTGCGTCCAACTCTCTAGCTGGAAGAAATGAGCAGATAAATCTCAGCTGCTCCCCTACCTTCAGCCCTTAGCTCCAGCTTAGGGGCAGCAAACAATTCCTGCTGCTGTGTCTCCTACCTTCAGCCCTCCCTAGCCCTGGCTCCAGGAAGCAACACAGCAAACCCCTCTTATTGCTCTCCTTGCCTTGAGCCATCTTCTGGGAAATCACCTGCTATTTCCTTCCACAGTCCCAAGACCCCTAGTAGCTCTCACTTGCCCCTTCTGACTGTCCCCCACTGCTTTGATTCACTCCCAGCCCCCAGGTGCTGCCCTGCTCTCTTAATTGGCCAGACTGAGAAAACCTGTTCTGACACAAGGCCTACTTCATTTATTGAGCCCAGCTAGACTGTAATCTGTGCATAGCAGTGTATTGGAATAGGAAAGGAGAACACAGACCTACCACTGCATGCTTTCCTTGTGTCTTATTCCAAGGTGCTGCGATGTGTGCATTGGCAGTGTTTTGTACAGCCTTGTTTTAGTCCAGTACTCAAATACTTTGTTTCTAACAATACATGCACTTCAGCAAGCTGGAATCTGTTAGTTACTGTGTTCCTACTGGCTAGAAGGGCCTGACAACAGTAAAAGATGATATGTTTTATTTAGGTTCCTACATCATGCCTCTCATCATAACCAAGTGCATGGATATGCTACTGTTATAGACTGCACCTCTCTTCAGTTAGTCTGGTTTTAGCTACTGATGAAAGCATTCAGCTGATCGAAATGCTCTGGCTCCTAAGCTGGTGAGACTAGTCATTTGATCTTTTATCACTATTGGGAACCTTTCTTTGTTTAGAAAAAGGTAAAGGCCACTTTGTGCTTTGCTCTTGGGTGGGTGCTCTAGGGGAAAGAATAGTTTAAGGGGAGTAGGGAGAAGGCAGGGCCATGTCTACTCTCTACCCCATACACTTTGCAGAGATAGTCAGCTGCAGAAAAGACAGCGTGCTATACCAAAAACTCTCATCCTCAAATCGCCAACACTCTCCATCTTCCGCCTCCACCATCTCCCCACATCTAAGTTCCATCTCTCAACCTTCTGGCTCCCTCCGTGCCCTTTGCATTTATTCTCCTTTTTCTGCTTACCCACTGATGCTCCCTCTCCATCTAATTTTTAAAAGATTAAATTTTCAGTAGGTGTCTTGTGATACTAGCAATATCTATAGTGTAAGCCCCACACCTTGAATAATATTATTCATGTAAGAGTCTCTTCCAGTGTACTAGCTTGGGATAATGCATAGCTTGCCAAGTGTGTTGTTGTCTTGCTCCCTCTTCCCGCAACCTCATGTTCCTTAGGACCAATCAGTATTGGGCATTATATTAGCTCTTTAAACTTTTTCTTCACTCACCTGTGTTGGTTTTTATATGTTCATTGACATTCTGTTTTCATCTGTAAAATGTGCACTTCCTTTTATCAGTTTCCCTGCTGCACCATAAGTTTGACCACAATCAACTTTTTTACTTTTACCATCCATTTAGCAGTTATCATCCAGGTAACACAGTAAGGCTACTCAGTAGAAATGCTGATATCTTGATGAATATCTGTTGGCTTAAGCAAACCACTACATGCCACTAGTGGAGTCAGCTCATATCCACTGACTTTTATATTTCAAACACCACTATAAAATTTCAGCTCTGACTCCTGCAGCATAGCTCGTTGCAAACAAAGAGGAAAACAGTGCCAGAGGATTAAACCTCAGCATTATGACATACTGTGTTGATGGAAAGAGTTATACTCTGGGCAAATAATTTAACATGCTGTTTCAGTGAAAGCCAACATGAGTAAAAATACTGTGCAACTTTTTACCAGCTCTCTAGGAAGAAGCATTGATGATAAGAACAGAAAAAAGCTTCTAAAATTCCTTATGTGTTTGCTAACCTTAAAGAATCACTAACAGCTATGGAAAAACTACGGAAGATTCTCTTTGTAGAAATGATGTACAGAGAAGGGGGAGGGCTGTACATATGTATGTACTGTGATACAGCATGGCCAGAACGCAGCATAAGAGTGTTAGCAGGGGGCCTTATTCCCTGCCAAGGGAGGAAGGTTTGCTTTAGATTAACTAGAACAGCTGTGGCCAATTAGAGCACCGGAGTTCACTATAGAAGCACCTGATGACTCCACTTGAAGCACCGTGACTCCAGTCATGGGGATATAAACCCCTGCTTCAGTCAGACAGGGTGGTAGTTGAAGGAGAAAGGTTGATTGGAGCAGAGTGCAGATTGCCAGAAGAGAAGAGTTTGTCCAGAGAGAAATAGAAGGTTGGAGGAGTGCTGCGGTGAATTGGGAGCCCAACAGAAACCTAGGTAAGGGCACCAGGCTTGTATAGAAGAGAGGCGAGAAGCCCTTCACAGCCTGACGGTATGAGAGGGAGTAACCCAGGGGAAGAAAACCGCTAGTTCAATGGTTCACACAACCCCAGGGCCCCTGGGTTGGGACCTGGAGTAGAGGCAGGCCCAGGTCCCTCCCTCTCCCTCCCTCCTCCAAGACACTAGGGGAGTGATTAAGAACTTTCAGAGGCAAGCAATATCGCCCTGAACCAACCCCAAGAATAAGAGAAAGCGCGAGACCCAGAGAACAGTACCGGCAATTTGCCACCGTGGTGTCAGGGGTGGGATCTGCGCTGGGGACATAGTCCAGGGGGAGACATAACCCTCCCATCCTTAAGATGGACGACGTGGTCAAGGCCCTTATACATGCCACCGCGCGCTCAGCAGGAGGCTACCAGGGTTCAGGCAACACCCAACAAAGAGCGACTAGATTGCAGCAAGAGACTAACTCAGCTGCTGCTGAGTCAGGCTGCTCAGGACCGAGCCTGCTGAGAGACCTAATAAGCCAATGAAGACCCTTAGGAACAGAATCACCACGGGGAAGGGACCAGACCATACAGGCTAGCCATTACTTACAAAAAAAAAGAACAGGGAGATGATGTGGAAGCATACCTCCTGGCTTTTGAGAGAACAGCCTGCGGAGGGCCTGGCCCGAGAACAATGGTCTGGTATCCTTGCCCGATTCCTATGTGGGGAAGCCCAGAAGGTCTATTACGATATGTCTGCAGAAGCTGCAGCAAACTATTCCAGCTAAAGCAGAGATCCTGGCCAGGTTCAGAGTGACAATGGCACTACGAGCCCAGAGGTTCCATGAATGGCGATATATGGAGGACAAGACACCCGAACGGCAGTTGTGTTTGACTTGATCCACCTGACCGTGGATAATGGCTTGCGCCCTAAAGCCATAGCTCTGAGAGATGATGGGAGGTACTAATATTGGACCGGTATATTGCGGGGGTTACCACCAACTCAAGGACTTGGGTGGGTCAGAATGACCCCTCTACTATGATGAGTTGGTCTCCCTCGTGGAAGACAACTGGCAGCCCGCGAACTGTTCCAGACTCCAAGCGGGAGACACGGCAACCCAGGAAGACAACCCCAAACCCAAGGCCCGACTGTCGAGAACTCTAGAAAAACTATAACCGGGAGGAACGACAGTGAGGAATGGCTCGAGGCCAGAAAGGACCTGGGGTTTGGAAGAGTGGTGGGCCGGCCAAGCTAGCCCAGGCAGGGGGTGATAACCGGAATGAGGGGACGGTGTTATGAATGTGGGAATTGGGGCATATAGCAGCCCAATGTCCCACAAGGAGTGCCTATGCAGTGTAATCTGGGAATTATAGGGGAGCAATGGGCCTGATCAACCTGTAGGGGTTACATTGACCTCACATTGATTTACCCTACAATTCCAGTACGGATTGAATCCAGGGAATACCACCAAAGTTCTGCAGGAGTAGTCCCCAAGCTCCCTTATCCTGTTTTGATTGGCGAGACTTCCCAGGTTGAGAACTTACTGACCCCGATAGAGGCAGGAGAGGGTAGCAACCTCCCAGGTGAGACAGAGCAACTAAGATAGCCTCGCCCAATGTTGCTGAATTTGCTCCAGAATTGTTCTCATCCCCTGGAAAACCCCGCAGGGCTAGGTGAGAACGAAGGGCGCTAAAAAGTTAGGACCCAGGATTCGGGCACTAATCAAAAGACTTCCCTTGTGGTAGGCGAACCCACCCAGGAAGACAAGGAGAAGGTTCGGGTCACGGAGGACTCAGAGGAGGTTCCTGGCCCAAGTGGGAGCACCCAGGGGGAAGAGTTGAAATAGGCCCCTGGAATTAGGTCAGTTCAGCACTGCCACGTGAGACCTTTGGGCAGGACCAGGCGAAACCATTATACACAAACGTGAGGGAGGAGTAGTGGAAGTAATGGAGTGCCTGTAGAAGGAAAGTCAAGGCCCAAGCCATATTACATGCTCAAACGTGATCTGTTGTACAGAATAGAGCAAATACGAGGGGAAGAAGATAGTAGAGCAACTCCTAGTCCCACGGAAACACATAAGGACAGTACTAAGGTTAGCTCACAGTCATTTATTTGGGGGACATCTAGGGGTAGACAAGACGCTGGATAGAATACTAAGAGGTTTTATGGCCAAAAATACGAGCGTAAAGTTCCAGCGTTATTGTGCTTTCCTGCCCTGAATGCCAGCTGCATGCCCCCGACCTCACTTGCGGGCCTCACTAGTCCTTTACCTTATGCTGTCCGTTCGAGTTAGGATAGCTATGGACATAGTGGGCCCACTAAAAAGTCGGACACGGGCCACGGGAAACCTACTAGTCATCCTTGACTATGCCACATGAATATCCAGAGGCCATCCCTTTGTAAGAACCCCAATCTAAGGCAAAGCTAAGAACTACTAAGGTTTTCGCCAAGATGGGCATATCCCTAAGGAGATCCTGACAGACAGGGAACCCGTTTTACGTGCAAAACCTAATGAAAGACTTATGTTGCCCTCTCCGATACAGCCCATTCGGACCCCTCCGTCTACCATCCACAAACAGACGACTAGTCGAAAGATTCAATCGCAACCCTCAAAAGATGACGGAAGGTGGTAAGCACAGGAATGGAAAAGACTGCGGAACCTTTTAAACGCAGTATCTAATGTTCGCTTATATGGGAAATTCCCCAGGCGTCCACGGTTTTCTCCCTTATGACTCTTCTATATGGACGCCCCCACCGCGGGACTATTGGATAGTCGCCAAGGAGGATTGGGAGGAACAATCCCAACCAGGAAAGAATATTATTGAGCCATCGTGACACAGATGCGAGAGCGGATAACTCGAGTAACCCCGATAGTAACGGGAGCATTTTAGAAAAAGCACAAGAGGCACACGACATACTACAACCGTCGGGCGAAAATGCAAGATTTCAGCCGGGAGGAGACGGTGATGGTGTTAGTGCCGTACCACAGAAAAGCAAACTCCTTAGCAGTTGCACGGACACATAATGAGATAGTGGAAAGCCATTGGAAGTGAATTATAAGTTGACAACCAGACCGCCGGAAGCCAAGAAAGAAGCAAATACAGCCACATCAACTTACTGAAGCCCTGGCATGACAGAGAGCCGTGTCTGTCACTCGAGGGCTCCTACTCAGGCAGACGGCCCGCAGGAGCAGGTAAAGATATCCTCCTTGACTTAACCCAGAAAACGATGCAAGTCATCTGAAACTGACTCACGAAGCCAGACACGTATTTTTACCAACCAGGTCGAACGGCACTTAGGTGCCAACATCATATTGTCACCAGCCCCGGAGTAAGGGGAACGATAAGGAACATATCGAATACGGAAGTCAAAAGGAAGAAATTAGGATGGAAGTCAGAAGATGCGGAACTAAAAACAAAAAGGAAAGGAAACTCAGAAAGATGTGGAATCACGATCAATTGGATCAGGACTCCGACGTACAGCCCCAAAGGCGCGAATGATATCCCAAGATACCACCTGAGGTTTTGTACGACTATCCGGAAATGTAAATGAAGGTATCCGCCACTTCGATGCCTACCGATACCACGCAATGACGACGCTGGTTGATCAGTGTTTACAGGCAATCGACCAATAACCATAACCACACCT
Source organism: Chelonoidis abingdonii (assembly GCF_003597395.2). NCBI lineage: Eukaryota > Metazoa > Chordata > Testudines > Testudinidae > Chelonoidis > Chelonoidis abingdonii. The sequence goes on along the minus strand of NC_133771.1, from coordinate 193,876,344 downwards.
AATCTGACAAAGGATATTGGCAAAATACCCCTGGCCAAGGATGCCAGGGAAACAGACTGCTTTTTCTACACCCGACTGGCCCTGTCC
>NC_133771.1:193830796-193874254 GCF_003597395.2 Chelonoidis abingdonii | reverse complement strand
ACACACACACACACACACTCTTTCCTCATTATAGAATAATTCTTGTAACCTTTTTTGAACAACTCTACAAATGAAGCCAAGAGGAAAACTCAGAAAATGTATATTCAGTTCCTGGCTCTGCCACAGACTTCCTGTTGCCCTTAGACAAGGCAGTTCATCTTCCTGTACCCCAGTTCCCCACCAGTAAAATGGAGACAATGAAACTTCTCTACCTCCCAGGCAGCACTGGAGTGGTGCTGGTATGCTTGGGAATGGCATTTTGGCACATTTTGGAGGGTGAGGGGGAAGGAACTGGAACAACATCTTGTACTTTTGACAGGGTCACAAAAAAAGGAGGGCCTAGGTCTCCCTCCTACCCATCTCTGAGCAGAGACCTAGCAGCCACAGCCTACCCTCCTGGCCATGTCCAAGGCAGCAATACAGAGCGGCCCCGTGGCTAGGGACCCACTGCCCCTACCAGAGGTAATCCTCCCCCGCCCCAAGTAGGGAGCCTTTACTGGAGTGCTGGCACTGTGGGATAGGAAAGTAGGGAAGGTGGCTTCAGGCCAGATGCCAAAGGCACTGGGCTCCAGGGCTTCCCCCTAAGTTCTTCTGACTGCTTCCTGCCATGGCTCTGGGGGCCTGGGCTCAGAATGTTCTAGTGCTTCCTTCTCTGGTGCAAGGGAGATAGTTTCCAGCCCTGCGAACCTCCAGTACTCCATTTCCTGTGGAAAGCCGCAGCATCCAGGCTACAGCCCCCCACCTCTTCTCTGCTGCCCACACAGAGCATGGGGCTTGGGAGTGCCAGGGTCACCCCTTACAGCCTGGCACTCTGGCAGGGACTCCCCCATTCGGCAGGGATTCACGAGTTCTAGCCTGTTACCTCCTGTGTGGGTGGCGGATCTAGGGTGACCAGATAGAAAGTGTGAAAAATCTGAATGGGAGCGCGGGAGCAGTAATAGGCGCCAATATAAGAAAAAGCCCCAAATTACAGGATTGTCTCTATAAAATCAGGACATCTGGTCACCCTAGGCAGCTCCCTGCCTGCACAGCCACTCTATGCTGTTGTCTGAGGCATGGCTGGGACCGAAGGCGACAGCTACTGAGTCTCTGCTCACAGCTGAGTCCCTGCCAGAGCTGAGCAAGGGAGAGGCCCGGGACCTCTGTACTCCCTTCGTTGTACCCCTGTCCTTGCCTCCCCTATGGTCAGTGCTGCTGTCACCCCTTCTTGCCCCGAAGGTGTGGGGATGGGGAGAGATGTCCTTTACCAATGCACTGGATGAAGAGTCCTGACAGAGGCCCCAGTGAACATAATGAACAGTGAACAGGCCTGCTGGCAGATATAGTTCCACACACACTTAGTCCACTGGACCTATATCAACAAGATTCCAGCAGAGAAGTGAGTTTTGGCACTTCCTCTTTAGGACTTGAGCACTATTCCCAGGGGTGTTATGAAGGTAAATCCATTACTGTCTTTGAGGCACTCAGATACTCTGGGAGCCACTGGGGACTGAGAGTTGAAATCTGGCTTGGAAATAGTCCTCACTGGGGAGAATTGTTTTTGCTTGTTCTAGAGAAATCTGTTTTTTAGTTGACTGAGTTATGCTCCATGACATTGCATACACAGCTTGTGCAGTAGATTTTTTTTCACTAAGCAAGTAAGGCATGGAGCTAAGAAAAGATTTGCATGGCTAGCTTAGCTGTATACTGAAAAGTCTATTCACACATAGTGAGAGTTCCTAAGACCTTTGTAAAGTGCTTGGGCATGCACCCCCCTCCTCCCACAGTCTCATAGACTCATAGGTCAGAAGGGACCAACATGATCATCTAGTCTGACCTCCTGCACAAAGCAGGCCACAGAACCCTACCCATCCACTTCTATAAAAACCCCTAACCTATGTCCGAGTTATTGAAGTCTTCAAATTGTGTTTGAACCTCAAGCAGAGAAATCCAGCAAGTGACCAGGCCTCAATGCGCAAGGGTGAAGGTGAAAACCTCCAGAGCGTCAGCCAACCTGTCCCTGAGGGAAAATTCTTTCCGACCCAAAATGGCGATCAGCTAAAACCCTGACATGTGGGGCAAGCCTCCCCAGCCAAGCATCAGGAAGAATCTCTGCAGTAAACTCTGATCCCACCCATCCACATCCCATAGGCAGACCATGAGCAGACCTATCTGCTGAAAATCCAAGACAATGCTACAAAGTAAACTACCATCAATGATCATCCCTTCCATAAATACTTATCAGCTTAGTCTTAAGCCAGATATGTCTTTGCCCCACTACTCCTCGAGGCTTCCAGAACTTCACTCCTCAATGGTTAGAAGCTTTGTCTAATTTTCAAGCCTGAACTTCCAGTGTCCAGTGGTACCACATTTCGTCCTTGTCTACATTAGTACTAAGCTTAAATAATTCCTCTCCTCCTAACATTAATCCCCTGCTATAATATAGAGCAGCATATCCCCCGGAGCTTTTTGTGGTAGCTAAACAGCCAAGCTCTTGAGTCTCACCTCTATGCTTTTATGCTCCATTTGCTGAGCTCCTGTCAAAGAAACTACCACAAAGGGAGGAAGATGGGTTTTTGTGGCCTTGTAAGGACTGAGGGGTCATTCCTGCACATTGCTAAATTGCATGGCAGAGATCCTGCTCAATACAGCTTCAGAGCTGCACAGCAACTAATGTTGCAAGGAGTGGTTCTTCCTGCTACACTCCTAAAGTGCACAAAAGAGCTCCTTCTTGAGCCAGGGCTGTGTGGTAGTCTCTAGCTAATAGTTCCAGATGATGAATTACATATTTGGCTACTGTTTATTTGAAACATAGCAATGATGTGTATTAATAAGATTATATAAAATGCATCGCACAGAGGATAGGAGCTGACATACAATCCTGATGTTTTTAATGTCATTTTGCTGTATGAAAGCAAGAGAATGAAGAGATAGTATAAAAAGAATATCATCCCTTCTTTAAATTACAGGTGTCATAAACAGATGGTTAAGGTTACATGCTCTTTTACCTGTAAGGTTAAGAAGTCACCTAGCCTAGCTAACACTGACAAGAGGGACGCGATGGGACAAGATGTTTCAAAAGAAGAAGGAAGTTTTCCCTTGTAGAGTTTCAGTTCAGCCGGAGTGAAAAAGATCAAGACCAGCCTCTTATCAGAGTAGAAGTTTTGAAAAGAATAATAGAGTTTATGTTTAATTTCTTTGTAATTTGTCTATGCATAAAGGTGATCAAATTGGGTATTTTTTTGTGAACTAAATTTGTCCCAGGGGAACATCTCTGTGTTTGAATCTGTGTGCTGTGGAGAGTAGCTGTATGCTAATCCTCCCAGAGGGTTTCTTTTACCTTTCTTCTTAATTAAAGCCTTTCTCTTAATACCTGTTGATTTTCTCTTGTTTTAAGACCACAAGGGAGGATCGGACTCACCAGGATTGTGGAGAAAGAAGGGGATGGTTAATTTCTCCTATGTATTTCTCCGTGTTTAAGATTCCAAGGGATTGGATCCTGGACTCACAGGGATTGGTAAAGGAGTCTCTCATGCGCTACCCCTCAAGGCTACCCAGGGAGGGGAAGGTTTTGGGGGGAAAGGGAGTGATCCAGACACTGAAAATTCTGGATGGTGGCAGCGATACCAGATCTAAGCTAGTAATTAAGCTTAGAAGTGTCCATGCAGGTCCCCACATCTGTACCCCTAAAGTTCAGAGTGGGGAAGGAACCTTGACACCAGGAATGCATCTGCATGCAGAATCTTTGTTTCTTAATCATTTATCCAGCTGACCGTCCAATATCACAAATAGAGAATTATAGTATCATCATAATCTCCACGGCAACTAAATGACTTTACAAAAGGTGATGGCTTCAGGTCAAGAGTAAATGGTGGGAGCCGATGAACCGATCAGAAACAAACATTCTATATACATACAAATGTCTCTACTATTAAGAATAGAAGACAACTACAGAAAAAATATTATCAGTTAGCAGAATTGTCCACAAACGGAATGTATCTTTACTGTGTTTTCCACTTGCCACCAGTGCAGCTTTAGATATTTCAACAACAATAAAGGTGTCGCCTGGAAAATATAAGGTCACATTCAGATTCATAGAAGTGCTCTTCTGGTTATTATATTGAAAACAAAATAAATGTCAAGGCATGATGAGACTCGAGCTGCAGACAGCTTTTCAAATGAAAAAACTTTAAACCCTGTCTTAAGGAATCTTCCTTTTCTCAGGAGCCTCTAAGCTCCCACCCTGCTGTTGTAGTTCAGCTGTATTTTTCTTTATACCATCTGATATTACCAGACACTTGCTTTTATCAAGGAGCAACTTTATCAAGACTTGCTTGACCAGTGTGCCTGCTGAAGTGGGACATCTCCCAAGAAGCCAGTTTAGTCTAATGACAGTGAGTAGAAATGAATTCTGCTTAATCGAGGAAAAATAAATTCTGCTTAATGGGGACACTTTCAACCAGTGCCAAGTGGATAAGTGGCGCTTATCAAGGTGTTAAATATATGTGAAATTCTGAGCTCTCATCTTTTCATACAAAAATTGTCAAATGAACATAGAGAAAGAAAAAACAAAGATCAAATAAACATGATGGATTCATGCAATAGCCTTAAGATCAGGATATTATTCTAATTTTTGGTTTGGGGGACTAATTTTTAAAACAGTGTCTTCTCTGTGAGTTGCCCTGGTTAAGTGGATTCTGCTGTATTTATGTTGGACTACCCACTAGTTATAAATTGGATCCTTTTACTTTATTTGCTGTCAAACTGTCATCACAGCAGCTCCCTTGTCTGTATGTGTTGCAGCAGTCTGTGCTATTCGCTACATATTAAATGGTAGCTGCACAAGCTGCCCTGAATAAGGAGTGACATGTAGCTGTAACTGGCCCAGGAGCAACAGCTTGTTTCCTGGTTTCCCCTTTCCTCCAAAGGTAACATAATGTTTTTCAGGGTAGAAGGAATCCTTGGCCGCCCTGCCAGTGCCAGCTCTGACATATTAGCTGGCACTATTAAATGGAGGAAATGGAGGAGAGGCTTCACCCATTCCTGTCCCTCTGGAGAGAGTGGGGAGTAGCAGCCCCATGATCTTAACAGTAATGCAGGTATCCCACACAAGGGATTAAGGGAATATCTTATTCCGCCCTCCCCCACAATATCCTGGTGCGGGCATGTAGGGCAAGTAAGGCCATGTCTACACTACAAAATTGTCGACCTAACTTACATTGGCATACGGCCATCACAGTTATTAAATCACTTGTGTGTATGCACACGTGGCTCCTTGTGTGGCAATGTGTGTCCTCACCAGGAGCGCTTGTATCAATTGTATTGTCATTGTGGGGCATTGTGGGATGTCATAGAATCATAGAGCTGGAAGGGACCTCAGGATGTCATCTAGTCCAATCCCCTGCTCAAAGCAGGACCAACACCAACTAAATCAATGTCTCCTGAAAGCCAGTAACAATCGATGTAAGCAAGCATAGTCAACACCGACACTGTGTCAACCTAACGACATTGATTGTGCCTCTGTGCGTCTTGGGAAGGTGGTATTACTACATCAGCATAGAGAGGCACTTATGTCGGCAAGAGCCAAATGTAAATGAAGATACTTCCACAGCTAGTTTGATGCAAGGCAGCTTTGACCTAACCATGTAGTGTAGACCAGGTCTAACAATCTTACTTGCTCTTTAAGCCATGAGTCCCCTTGTAGGTGATAACAGAGTGGGAGTGATGGAATGTAATTAGAATTTGCCTCTATTCTTTGGGGTTTACCAGGTACTGTTGCTTTTCCTTGGTTTTATTGAATATAGAATCCTGAGCCTCTTGAACTTCATTTGAAGGAGAGAGGTTATGATTGAAAACATAGTCTGTTCTTGTATGGGCAAATGGGCTGAGATGAGGTCAGACCAACTTTCGCCTCACCTAGTAGCAGAATGGACTCTTAAATCCAACAATCAATCCCTTTATGAAGGCTTGGGAAAACATCTTTTGCTTATTTATATAATTCAGGATCTTGGTTATGCATCCTATGAGTCTTAAATCCATAGATTTGGCAAATAACTTAATCCTATCTCAAATGGCATCCACTAGAAAGTCTATGATTAGCACAGAACTGGCCAGTTCCTGCCGGACCATTTTCAATACTCTTTTAAACTATATTATTTCCAGATAAATCTTTTAGGGAAAGAAGGAGAACCCTGTAAACAGAAGATTTACTGAGAACGGTCACCACACCTCTTCAGACTAATAGTCCTACTCCTTTCATAATGCAATCTCCATCTTTATGCTGGAAGGATCAGAATGGAAGGCAGTTCTTTCTCAAGGGATATAAAATTCCTTTGAATATCCAGCTACATGAGAATCAATTTTAAGCACTTAGCCCCACTTTTTTCCTATGGCAATATTCACAGCTTGTTATTTTTTGGGTAAAGGATACTTGCCTTTGCTTTAATGTACCCCACACATCCACTATTCTCTTTTCCAGCTCACAGGCAGTAGGATATGGCCTTTCTCTCTTTTTTTTTTTTTTTTTTGAGAGAGAGAGAAAGAGGGTTTGGGCATAGTTTTCTCTTAGTGAGAATGGGGTCAAATGTAATTGGTTGGGTTTCTTCCTTTTCCTTAGAAAAAGCCCCTTAAGGAAGTATCTTCTCACTCTGAATCTGCCTCTGAGGAGAGAGAAGGGAGAGGTCACATTTCTTCTCAGGAGAGTTGTGCTTTTATTTCACTGGTGTACATGAGAGTGCTGCTTTGTAAACCATTTATGTGGCCTGGTGAGGAAAGGGGAACTTATCCCTTGGTTTAAGTGACAGATGGGCAGGAGCGGCACCAGGGTTTTTGGCACCCTAGGCGGGGGTCCTTCTGTGCTCCCGGTCGGCGGCAATTCGGCAGCCAGGGGGGGCCTTCCGCGCTCCCAGTCTTCAGGGCACTTCAGCGGCGGGTCCTGGAGCAAGTGAAGGACCTGCCACAGAATTGCTGCCAAAGACCCGGAGCACGGAAGGACCCCCAGCCGCCGAATTACTGCCAAGAGCAGCAAAATGCCACCCCCCGCAAATCCTGGCACCCTAGGCGACCGCCTGGGTCGCCTAAATGGAAGCACCAGCCCTGCAGATGGGCTCCTTTGAAGACATTTCTTTGGCCTCCAGGAGGGTTTTGTTAAAAGCTAATTTGAGGTTTCAGGTTTCTCATCAGTACTTACTTCCTTTCTCCTTGAAGACTTCCCTTTTTCAGATTTGCTGCTCACTGGTGGGCAGCCTGCCCTTTTGGAGGCTGGAGAAGGTGCACCTTGATCTCTTGGTTTAAGCCACTCCTTACATTTCAGGTTCAGGAAGCCAAGTCAAAGTTCCTCTGGCAGAGTTGACTGAAGGCCTAGAGGTAGTGCAGAAGAAACATTTCCTTTTTCTTCAGCCATTTTTTCACCAATCAACAGAAAACATAATTGCTTCTAGGGAGAGTGCTGGTGGCATATCAGCACAGAAAAGAGTCACAACTTATTCTGGAGGTTTATGTGAAGATTGCAGTTGTGACATGTCAAATGGGAGTGTCTCGGCTTCTGTTTGACCATCTACCTCCAGTCCATACACCTGGAGAGGAGAAGCCATTCAGTCCACATAGTGGAAGCACTAAGAGCAGAGGTTTACCAACCCAGACACCATAAGTTCTCAAGACTATCTAGTTGAACCTGAACATTGTCCTTGATTGTTCATTTCAAAATAATTATGTCAAAAAGTTGCACATGCATTTATTGCAGATGAGAACCTTGTATTCATGAAAAGAACTGTACATGCAAATAGATACTTACACATGGTGTTGCATAATTTGAGCATGCACGCATGAGATTCACGGGTACAATAGAAGAGTTGACACATTTTGCAAAAATAGCTTAAGTACCCACATTTAGAAAAATTGCCCCTTGGTCAAAATTGGCTCTCAGATACATGTGTATAACAATTCTTGAAATGTAGATTCTGGATTTACACCAATATTGTAGAACTGTAGGACTGGAAGGGACTTTGAAAGGTCATCTGGTCTAGTTCTCTGCATTCATGGCAGGACTAACTATAATGGAGATCAGAATCTGGAACAAAGGAAATTGTTCTTATGTATATTCTGGAGCCAGAACTGAGCATTTAGTATCTTGTTTTCTCTGTTGACTTTAACAGAGTTTGTCTTTTCCAAGGCCTGTGAGTGAGAGTGGACAATGTTGAGAAACATTTAAAATATACAAACACATTTGCTTCTGGGTGTTTGTCTGGACTGAAACCTCTTGAAATAAGGAAGAAATGTTAAGCCTCTTCAAATCTTTTGCACACATTGAAGTAAAATGATACTTTCCTTGAAGGGCACGTTCTCCAGCTGAGTGTGCAAGCCATTAATGAATCTGAATGAAAGGTTGTTTCATTTTTATAGATCCAACTTCTTTAAAATTGTTATCCTGTTGCCACACAAGTCTTGATTACTTTGTGTTCAAAAAGCAGAGTGCAAGCTTTGTTAGCATGAATCTCTTTTCTTGCAATGCATTAAGCACTTTTACCCAGAATGTAAACAAACACTTCCAAGGGGCATTTGGAAAGAGTGTACAACTCCCAAAGTCAAGTACTCAAATGGAGATTACGATGAGTGAACTTCAACTGAAGACAAGAAACCCACTTAGAAAGGATGAGAAAGTCAAGGAGTTCTGGGAATCAGCAGAACTATCAAAATATGTAACAAGTTATAGCACTCCAAAAACCAGATATCAAACCTCAGCTAATTACATATTTACAGTAAAATTGTCCTCTCAGATGTGTAACCCCTTTGGGGTTTAGAGAGCATGGCCCCTTTAAATCTTTTTCCTAGCGGGAAGGGGGAGAGTGAGAAAAAAGGAGGGAAACTCCAGGGGGCAGGGGCTGGAGCTCCGGGGGAGAAGGGGAGCAGCCCGGAGACCCTGGAAAAGGAAGCAAGAGAGAACCTGCCTGAGGCCTGAGAAGGACAGGGCCGATCGGGGACACTCCTGGACAGGAGCCTGGAGGAGCACTGTGCCAGGGAGGAATCGCCCGAGAAGGACAGGCCGGAGCTGGACCCAGTATCACATCTGCCCAGAGCTGCAGGGGGCTGTGAGTACTGGGGCTTGTGACTCTGCACTGGGAACAAGGAGGGAGGCTGCTAGATAGTTAAGCAGGGAGGTGGTCGCTCTGTGTGGCTTTGCAGAGAGCGGCAGAAGAGGGCACCAAAGGGGTTTGTTGGGGGAAAGTTAACTGACGCCGAAGACGACCAGGAACACCCAAGAGTCATCACTGGACTGGAACTTTGCTCAGGACTTTTGAACTCTGTGTGCAGACACATTGCTCAATGTCTGCCCTGTCAGACTGTGCTACCACTGGGCCTGTGGGGACTTGTTTTGGAGGCAACCCTGCTTTACTGCTCCTGCTATATTTCCCTTTGTTGTATTTCTCATCTCATCCCTTTGTAAATAAATATCTCCCTTTGTTATATCCATTGTACTTTTCCTGTGGGTGTGTGTGTTCACTCTGGGGGGGCTGGAACTGGCGCCCCTGGGGTGGAAGGGATTTCTCCTGCTGCATTCCTGCGCACGCCTTCTCTTGGCCAGAGCTGCCTGTAGAGCAGACTCCATCTTGGCCACGAGGGTGCTAAAGTTACAGATGTACAAGCGAGTCAATGTGAACACCATATTTATGGCTTTACTCTAGATGCCTGAATAGATAAATTAACTTTTTAGTAGAGTGTGATGTGTCTAATCAACACTCGATCCTCCTGGATTCTTGTTAGAGCTGGTCAGGAGTTTTTCAACTAATTATCGTTTGGTTTTTTCCTCATCAGAAAATGCTGATTCATCAAAAACAAATCTTTTCTCAGGATAGGGTAAATTTTGACACATTTTTCAGCTCAGAAAAAAAGTTTGTAAAAAGTTTTGAAATTGTAAAAATGTTTCAAATTGACATCAAAGTGAAAAAGTCTGGTTTTCCCATTTGAAATGGCTTTTTGTTTTGAAATTTAAGCTGATTATAACAAAATAAAATGGTCAACATCTAAATGAAATGTTTCAAAATGATCACAACAAAACATTTCAGTTGATCCAGACTGATTTTTTTTTCCTTCAGATTTTCAATGTGTGAAAAATTTGAGATTTTGACTTTTGTCCCACTTTGGGACACGATACCCAAACTTTCACAGGATAAAAAAAATCTCCTTCCCAACTCTAATTGTTGTGCCAGACTCTGGATATAATGTTTTCAAAGGCTTACCATCTAACCACCTTTTCCCACCTTCTTGATAATCTTATAGATATTGTATATTTTCCATGTGAGCTGTGAACAGACCTCATATACTCAAGAAGAAATGGGATCTCTTCTGCGCATAAAACAATTTTATTGCGTATGGAAATAAGTAGTTATACATGCAATTGCATAATTTGTGGGTGAAAACGCAAGGTTTGTATGTGCAACAGAAGTGTGTACATGCAAATGTTGTAACTTCACCCACCTTAGCAAGTTTTCATCAACTTCAAACTTTCTTCATCACATAAAAATAGCCATATCTAATTTAATGTATTTTTTCACAAATACATGAATTAGGCTTCCTGCAAAGCATTTTTCCACTTCAAAATTTTGTTCCTCATAGTAGCTGAAACTCTGAAGTGCCACCAAATGTTGGCAAGACTCAAAGCATGTTTTACACATAGGTTGCAGCCACTCATTTCTCATCCAATAACTCCCACTGAAGTGATTTGAAAGGAATATGACCAGATCAAACCTTGTGTTCCCAGAATGAATCAGGAATGCTTAGCTGCTACTTCTCATAATATATTTGTCTGTGTTTTCAACATGGGTAATATACTCTGATCAAATATTGTACACTTCTTTGAAGGACAACATAACAACCCTATACCAGAGCAATTGTAATGTCACTGTAAATATTGACCCGGTCACTCTGTGCACCTCAAATAAAGACTCCAAACAATTATGGTTAGTTAAATATTAGGAAACAATTTTATCGAACAAGTTAAAATTCTCAGCAGTAAATCGCACCCAGTGTTGTCCCGTTTTCCTTCAACATAACAGCCTTCCAAGATCAAAATAAGCTCCCTAGTCAAATACACTTCAGCTTCACCAGATGAAATTTCCAGCTAATCCCTTTTACTGTGGAAAGAAGCGGGCTCCAGTGAGACAGCGCTTTAGATGTGTGTGTGAGATAGTAAAACTAGTCTTCATGTTTTAACACACACCACAGAACACTTACTCCCCATTCATGTTAGGATAAAAGGCCAGCACAAAGCACTGAACCATAACTGGCTCCCACAATCATAAGTGACTGCTCCGTAAAGTGGAAACCAAGACAGCATGAAAACTATGGCACAACAAACATGATGTCACAAAAGGCACTACCATAATATGTTATCACCTGAACACAATGCCATAAAAAACCCATACGACACCTACCACATGCTCTCTGGGAAAGTGAAAGACACAAACTACATGGCCAGCCTGCTGTCAGGGAAAATTTCTAACTGATTGCAAAATGGACTGTCAGCAGTAACTCTGGGTACACTGTTAAGTACTAATTCAACTATTTACAGCATTGCCCAGGGAACAGTTGTACCATCTCTGACTGTGAATGGCTTGCCAACTACAAAAGTAGTCTCTCCTCACTTGGTTTTCACACCTCATCTGCTAGAAGAGGGCCTCATCCTCCCTGATTGAACTAACCTCTTTATCTCTAGCCTGCTTCTTGCTTGCATATATATACTGTGACAAAGTTCCTCCTCTACCTTGGAGGGTCCTGCACTTATTGGCAGATTTGCTCACCTCAGTGATCTTCCCCACAGTCTGGATCAGCTCCTCCTGTGTCTGATCAGGAGTTGGGAGGTTTGGGGGGAACCCGGGCCTGCCCTCTACTTCAGTTCCAGCCCAGGGCCCTGTCGATTGCAGCTGTCTATAGTGCCTCTCGTAACAGCTGCATGACAGCTACAACTCCCTGGGCTACTTCCCCATGGCATCCTCAAACACCTTCTTATCCTCACCACAGGACCTTTCTCCTAGTGTCTGATAACGCTTGTACTCCTTAGCCTCAGCACAGAACACCCTCTCACTCTCAGCTTCTTATGCCTCTTGCCTCCAGCTCCTCACACGCACTTCTCTCTCCTCTGGCTCCCCCCCAGCTGACTGGAGTGAGCTCCTTTTAAACCCAGGTGCCCTGATTAGCCTGCCTTGATTGGCTGCAGGTGATCTAATCAGCCTGTCTGCCTTAATTGGTTCTAGCAGGTTCTGATTACTCTAGTGCAGCCCCTGCTCTGGTCACTCAGGGAACAGAAAATACTCATCAGATGACCAGTATATTTGCCCTCTACCAGACTCCTGTACCCCCTGGTCTGGGTCTGTCACAATACCTGCCTCTGGAAATTTCCACTACATGCATCGACGAAGTGGGTATTCACCACGAAAGCTCATGCTCCAATAGTCTGTTAGTCTATAAGGTGCCACAGGACTCTTTGCTGCTTTTACGGATCCAGACTAACATGGCTACCCCTCTGATACTTGACATCACTTACCATTACCAGCTGACTGATGAGCAGAAAAAGGAGACAGGACAAGCTTGATTTTGCACCAACGGTGAACAGGAATGTGCTGCCAAGGTCAACAGAAATTTATATTCAATATTGCTATGCCTATATGTACAGCACATATGGGATAAAATCTATTCACCCAGAAGGGCCTACTCAGTCCCCAGCGAATTGCAGAAGTAACTCTTTGCCCTTCTGGAGAGTACAGTGGGAAGGGAGTGAAGCATTGTGCTAGCTCCAATGGGACATCCATAAAGGCAACAAGCAGGATACAAGCACAGAAATCCATGTAACTCCCATCCCTTCCCATATGCCTGTCTAAGCAAATCAGCAGCCCAGAGATAATTCATCTTTGGTGCCAATCTTCTAGGGATATGCCAAAGCATGATTAGCATTCAGGCAGTCATGTTAGGATATAGATATTCAGGCCTGTCTGCAAAGGCCTACACTTTAAGAATTTAGGTGTATTCTTATCACTTAGCTAGTTATAGAGGTATAAAAGAAAGAATCAAAATCACAGTCTGCCTGTGCAATGGCCATCTCTTACCTTGACAGGCTAAGGCCTTCAGCTAAGCAGCAGAGGCAGCCATAAACTGGGAAGTGTATGGTCACATCCTCATATTCCAAACTAGTCACATTGAAATAAGGTGCTATTGGGTTGCTAGGAATACAAACCTGTCCTGATATTCCTATCACCTCCAGAGAAAGGGAAGAGCCTAGAAGATGTAGTCTGGTAGCATCCTGTCTGGCAAGAACTCACTTATCAATAGCTGGGATGTGAAATCCTAATTTCTGTATTGTTCTATCGCTGTAATCTCCACTTCACTGTTGTTTGTCTGTATGATCTCTGTCTGGTTCTCTGATTGTTTCTGTCTGCCATATAATTAATTTTGTTGGGTGTAAACCAATTAAGGTGATGGGACATAATTGGTTAAATAACCATGTTACAATATGTTAGGACTGGCGGGGTGGCTCTAGGTATTTTGCCGCCCCAAGCATGGCAGGCAGGCTGCCTTCGGCGGCTTGCCTGCGGGAGGTCCTCGGTCCCGCAGATTCAGCGGCACGCCTGCGGGAGGTCCACCAAAGCCGTGGGACCAGTGGACCTCCACAGGCATGCCACAGAAGGCAACCTGGCTGCCTCCCTTGCGGCGACCTGCAGAGCGCCCCCCTATGGCTTGCCATCCCAGGCACGTGCTTGGCATGCTGGTGTCTGGAGCCACCCCTGAGGACTGGTTAGTTAAATTTCAGTAAAATGATTGGTTAAGGTATAGCTAAGCAGAACTCAAGTTTTACTATATAGTCTGCAGTCAATCAGGAAGTAGTAGGGCGGGGGGGAAATGGGAACAGGGACTGGGGGTGGGGGAATTGGGATCATGTTTTGCTAAAGGGGGAAATGGGAACAGGGAATGGGAACAGAAACAGGGACACAGGCAAGGCTCTGTGGTGTCAAAGCTGAGAAGGGGGACACTAAGGAAGGAAATTAAAATCATGCTTGCTGTTCACCCTAATAAACATCAAATTGTTTGCACCTTTGGACTTTGGGTATTGTTGCTCTCTGTTCATGCGAGAAGGACCAGGGAAGTGAGAGGGTGAAGGAATAAGCCCCCTGTGATGAGGGAAGCCGGGGCTCAACCCTCCCTGTGGAGGAGGGGAGCCACACCGGCCTCGTCCTGTTCTCACCGGGTCTTGTCCCTCAGGTCCACGGTCCACTGTCCGGACGTTGACGTTTTGGTCTCTGTGGAGCACGGACGGGGACACAGCAAAGTCAGTGGGCGGCCACCGCCTTGGATACAGGCGGGAAACCAAACACAGTACACTAGGCTCTGTGCCCTTTGGGCAGGCAGAGCAACAAACAGTCAGGTGGCTCTGGCCCTTTGGGGAGGCAGAGCCGAGATCACAAAGTTAATCGGGGGCCCAGCCCTTGGATCAGGCGGTAGGCACCAAACACAGTTACACTGGGCTCTGGGTCCTTCTGCTACCCAGCCCCAACTATGGGCTGGGGGACTTTCGGACCGGACCTGCCCAGCTATCCAGGAGTACCCCCGGATCTACCTAGCCCGACCGGAGGAACCATGACGGTAGACGACCCGGCGGACCAGGTAGGAGTGAAGGGGGATGGAAAGTAGCCGGGGGGGTTGACCACAGTCAAGCCCAGAGAAGGTCCCGAAGCCGATGACCGTGCTTGTGTCGGTCAGGACCCCCACTGACCGTGCTGTCAGTGTGTTTCAGTTAGGATCCCCCCGATCACTCTGTCAGTGTGTTTCGGGCTGGATCCCCACTGACTGCCACTAGCGGCGACAGCCGCTACTAGGCCCGGGCTGGACGCAGAGGAGTGGGTGGCCTGCGTTCCCCTGCCACCCGTAGCCAGGTGCAGTATCCCCCTTCGCCCCACAGCTACGTGTGTGGTGCTCTGCCCTCGCCAAAGGGCCAGAGCTCTCTGGACTATTTGTTGCTCTGCCCTGCCCCAAAGGACCCAGAGCCCCTGAACTGTGTGTTGCTCTTGCCCTGCCCCAAAGGGCCAGAGCCTTTGAAACTATTGCTGTACTGCTCTACCCTGCCCCAAAGGGCCAGAGCCTAGTGTACTGTGTTTGTGCCCGCCCGAACCAAGGGCTGGGCCCTAGTGACTCTGTCCCTGCTCTGCCCTGCCCAAGGGCCAGAGCTACGTGTACTGTGTTTTGGTGCCCGCCCGAACCAAGGGCTGGGCCCCTATTGACTCTGTCCCTGCTCTGCCCTGCCCCAAAGGACCAGAGCCCAGTGTACTGTGTTGGTGCCCGCCCTGATCCAAGGGCTGGGCCCCGATTAACTTTGTCTCGGCTCTGCCCTGCCCCAAGGGCCAGAGCCACCTGACTGTTTGTTGCTCTGCCCTGCCCAAAGGGCAAGAGCCTAGTGTACTGTGTTTGGTTCCCGCCTGTATCCAAGGCGGGCCCCCACTGACTTTGCTGTGTCCCCAGTCCGCTCCACAGAGACCAAACGTCGCTCCAACTGAAGGCCGGTGCCCGGCTTTTATACTTCCGGGTCGCCGCCTGACCCTTTGAGGGGCGGGGCTTCCGCCCGGAAGTTCCGCCCTGGGGGAAGATGGACGGGGCTCAACCCTCCCTGTGGAGGAGGGGAGCCACACCGCCTCGCTACACCCCCTAACAAGTGATACGTATTAAAATGGTTCCATAGATATTGCTGTGGTTCGGAATTACCAGAGGATAGTTTATATTGTCAATGGAGTGTCTGAGATGATGTACACAGAAACAGTATTGTTTCTATCCAGACATCTTGTCAGGTACACTGTGGTCACAAGCCTGACATAATGTCAAAGGAAGGATTTTTTTTTATGGGAATGGCTCACACACTGTTGTACTGACATCGTAACAATAAGGCACCTCAAACACAATGCAAGAGTCATTAATGTAAATAACAGTTGGTTTGTTTGCTTTTCATAAACATGTCTAACCACTTTGCTTGTTTTCTATGCTTTGTGAAATGAATATTTATACATTGAATATAAACATATTGCTAAGGTTTTTACTCAAACCACCAATGACATGGCAATCAAAAGCTAAGTGTATCAACAGGCTGTTCCTAGGTACTGTGCAGCACATGCAGGATAAAATTCACTCATCTAGGAGGGCCTATCCAAGGTCCTGTGCATTGCAGAAGTAACTCCTTACCCTTCCAGAGCCTGAGGTGGGAGGGGAGTGAAACATTGTGCTAGCTCCATGCAGGCTATATGGTATTGGGTGAGGATTAAGGGAGAGGCCAATGGAGCTAAGACTAAATAAAGTCAGTGGCCTAAAACTTGCCATTAGGGTATATCTGTGCAACAACCACTACCACAGCATATGGGTTACAGCAGTGGCTGCATTAGGGTTTCTTTCCTGAGGGCTGTCGAGTGAACTCCAAGGGTCACTTAATCCCCCCATGAAGCTCAGTTGCTGAGGCTGTGTGGGGACAGGGCTGAATTTCACCTGTGGTGCACAGAACCCAGTGAGCAAAGAGGTGTGTGTTTGCCTTGTTTGATCTGTTCATAACTTGAGAGGAAAGCTTACCATTATTTTAGTACAATTATTGTAACCACATTTCAGAAGTGATATTATGCTTACACTATTATTTCTTCCAATGGATTAAAAAACATCTCCAGAGACCGAAAGGAAGTAAAAGGATTGTTTATAAATAAAGAGAAATAGCCACTCAGCATATCCAGGGTAATTCTATATAAAGAGTTTTGATGGTCTGTATTGATCTTAAATGACTTTTTCTGCCAAGAATGTCTGATGACATGATTTGCACTAAATACACCATTCTGCAAAATTCTACTTAGGCAAAAGTTCATCTTCCAATGAAGTCATGTAGTCAAGAAAACTAGATGACAACCAATTTTTCATGTTTCATTATTCTTGCCTTTGAGCTTCTAGGTTATTTTTTTATAGCATCACCTAACAAAAGAAACAGGTCAAAGACAATTCAAGAAGTTCAGGAACTAACAATAGTTGATCACTAAGTAGCAGCAATCACAGTGCAATTCAGTTCAATTTCCTCGGGGCAGGGAATGTACCAAAAAATAGCTATAAACTGCTTTATTAAAATCAAGAGAGGAAACAAAACTCTAAACTTTATAAATCTGAATTTAAAAAGGAAGCAGCAGCAGTTAATAAAACAGGACATTTAAATTCAAAAGTGAAGACATTAAAATCCTAACACTGAGCACAAAGGCTACTTAAGCACTTTGAGGTACAGCCTCTGATGGTATGCATCCCCCTAAACAAAAAAGGAAATATGAAGGAGCCAAGGAAAAATCTATTATGGTTAAATGGTACAGTCCAATTGATTATTCAAGCCAAACATCTTCAGAAAATGGAAATCCAATCCTACTCAAACCATTAGAAAGAGGCATAGTTCATGGTAGGTGAAATTTAAGATGGAAATTAGGAAGTGGAAACTTGAAGAGCAAATAGTCAAAGATATAACAACAAATAAATTCTTCAGGTAAAATTGTGGCTCCACTGAAGTCAATGGGAGTTTGGCCATTGTCTTAAATGGATCCAAGATTTCACTCTTTAAGTATATCAGAAGCTAGAAAAGTTTGAGAAAATTATTGGGTCTGGAAAACCATTATGGAGTAAAGGGAACAATTAAAGAAGCTAAGGAAATTTCAGATACACAAAATGTATTTATTTTCATCAATTTTCCCCACAAGGGATGTAGAGAAGATACTTGCTCTTTGCAGGTAAAAATCCTGAGGCTGTATCACAGACACTGGTGTCAGGAGAAGAAGTGCTGGAACAAACTGATAAAAAAACCAACCAGTCACTGAGCCTGGCAGGTATACTGCCAATAGTTCTGAAGGGACTTAGAAATGAAATAGCTGAGTTGCTAACAAAAGTATATACTATTTCATGCGCCATGATTATTCAAAAAGATTGGAAGGTAATACATTTTGTATATCATTTTAAAAAAGGCACTGATATGCTCCAGAGACTTACAGTCCAGTCAGCCTTACTTTTGTACATAGGTGCTGACTCTGTGGGTGCTCCTGGACTGGAGCACCCACAGCAGCCAGCTCCCCACCTACCCCCCAGCGGCTGCCATCCACCACAAACATCTGTTCTGCTGTGTGCAGGAGGCACTGAGAAGGGAGGAGCAGGGATGGGGCGCACTCAGGGAGGGGACGGGACTAGGCAGGAAGAGGCAGGGTGGTGGTGGAGCAAAGACAGGAAGAGGTGGGGTGGGGATAAGGGCTTGGGAGAAGGGATGGGGTGGGGCTGGGGTGGGGCCAGGGTGCAACTGGGATGAGAAGAGGTGAGGTGGGGGCAGGAGTTTGGGAGAAGGGGTCAGGTGGGAGTGGGACCAGGGGCGAAGTGGAGGGTTGAGCACCCCGAGGTACCAAAGGAAGCCGGCATCTGTGTTTTTGTACTTTGAAAAATTAATTGAAATAATAATTAAAAATAGAATTACATGATAGAGAGGTTGTGTAAAAGAAAATCATGCCTCTCAATTCCCAAATTCTTTGAGTGTGCTCGTATTAAAAATGTATCAAAGAAAACTGGTTGCTATAAATTATTTGAATGTTCAAAAAGTCTTTGATAAAGACAACAACAAGAGGCTGTTAAAGAAACTAAGCAGTCCTGGAATGAGACTAAATGGTGCTCTGTTTGGGCTGAAATTTCCCACCCTGGGTGTCTACCTCAGGTTGTATTATTTTTTTATTATTATTATTTAAATAAGATTACATCTGAAAACAAGATTACAGAAAAATACAATGCTTTGCCTATGTCAAAAAATACTTACTATTGTTACAGTGAGAAGCTTTAGCGCCTCCATGCCTTGGAGTAATTGAAATTTGGCATGGGAATTGCTGTGATGTTAGAAATATACCTTTTGCAGTTTCCATGCTAATCCACCCACATTTGGTCAAGCTATAAGCATTGGATAAATCTCACTTCATACATGCTCTGTAGAGACTTGTTAAAGTTTGGCCATGAAATTCTTCAACTATACTGTCTGTACAGTGCATGCTGAAGCCAACGGTTGCAGGAAATGAGCAGGCCTTTCACTGCAATTAGTATTCCTGAATGCTGTGCACCACTGTGGGGCAGGAGCACAGAAACTAAGAGCAGAGGGACTGCCTCTCTTGTGCTCTCCATGCCATCTGCAGGTGCTGATGTAAAGTGGAGGCAAGAGCTGTCTGATTCAAATGCAAGGAGGACAAGAGTAATGACTTCTTGAGGTTCCTCCAAGCCCTACATATCTATGATTCTATGAAGAGTGGGACATGGGAGAAGGGTGGCAGATGGAGTAAATGTGCACAAGGAGCGTTGGAGGGAGACTAGGGAAAGAAGTGTAGGGAAAGGAAAATGGAAATTGGATGAGGAGCATGAGTGTGGGGGCGAGGCTGGGACTAGTGGTGGGGTGGGGAAGACTGTGTTTGAATGAAGAATCCAGGTTGGGAAGATGAGGATGACTGGACAAGGATACTGCAACTGGGATAAGAAATCCAGGTTTGCAGGGTGTGGAAAATATGGGACTAGTTGGGCAAGAAGGTGGGATCTGGGATGAAGAGCATCTCGGGGTGGAGACTGAGACTGACTTGCCTAAAGAGATTGGGATCAGGCTTGGAACAAGGAGAAGAGGAGGAGTGAGACAAGTTGAGGGGAACAGGGCAGAAGGGTCTGTGCCCATTAGAACACACTCCCCTCCAAAGCCTGGAATGGAACCTAAGAATCCTGAGTCTTTAGTATTCCTCTGCTGCAACTGAATATCTGTGAAACTCACTGGCAAAACATGAGTCTCATCACCCTCTCCTGGCTGGCCCCCGCACAGAGGATAACAGCTATCATAGAGGATAATACTACTACTATCAGTTATTCCTTTAGCTCAGGTGGCAGAGGTCTGTGCAGTGAATCTAAAGATTCCAAACCTGCAGATGAACAATGTTGGTGTCAATATGATGCCACATAATGGAATTCCTATGTTTTCAGTTTGCTTTTCTAAAAAGTTAGGAAATTGCACACACAAAACTATATTATATTAAAACAACACCAAGGTTGCACAGTCAAGAACCTCAAATGCAAATTCACATTGGAAGTGAATTAAGATAAACTGAATTAAGACCAATTAATTCTGAATGAGAGTGTCCACAAAGGGGTTTAATTCAGTTTAATTAATCCACTTTAATCTTACACTTCCTGAGTGTCTCCAGGTAGACAAGCCCTAATACATACTATATGGAACTATTTGAAAGCCAGAGAAATAGATTGCTAGATTTAACTCTAACCAGTCAGCCATCTTTCTGCTTCTCTCCCGGTCCCACAATGCTGGAACTGATCTGGAACTAAACCAATCCCGCACATAAATTACTGCAGCCATGGGGCTGCTCATGCCACCTGGAATGGTCCCTTAGGAACTGTTTACTAGCACATGTTCACCAACTCTAACCTCAAACACCAAGGGCCCACTCTGAAATGTTCCCTACGGAGGGTGTGCGGGAAGGGGAACATCTTTATGCCACTGGGACTCACCTACATCAGTGGAAAATGAGGTAGATTTGGTTGTAGATTTTTAACCTCTGAACGAAACAGAAAACTGCTTTCCACTCTAGCAACCTGAAGGTAGGCCAATCATTTCCAACTCAGTCTCTGGTGAAATGGTCCATGTTATCAATCTAGTAAGTAAAATCTTTAGAGATGATGCTTTAAAAATTATATGGGACAGTGAGTCAGTGTGAAGAGGGAAGATTCTAGCCATAAACAGCCACTGAAAATTTCCCTTATGGAGGGGAGTCCTTGTGGCACCTTAGAGACTAACAAATTTATTTGGGCATAAGCTTTTGTGGGATATAGCCCACTTCATCAGATGCATGGAGTACAAAATACAGTAAGGAGGAATAAATATACAGCACATGAAAAGATGGGAGTGGCCTTACCAAGTGGGGTGTCAGTGCTAATGAGGCCAATTCAGTTAGAGTGGATGTGGGCCATTCTCAACAGTTGACAGGAAGGGGTGAATATCAACAGAGGGAAAATTACTTTTTATAGTGCTAACGAGGCCAATTCAATCAAAGTGGATGTGGGCCATTCCCAACAGTTGACAAGAAGGTATTCCTCCTTACTGTATTTTCCACTCCATCCATCTGATGAAGTGGGCTGTAGCCCACGAAAGCTTATGCCCAAATAAATTTGTTAGTCTCTAAGGTGCCAAAAGGACTTCTTGTTGTTTTTACTGATACAGACTAACACGGCAACCCTCTGAAACCTTATGTAGGGGAACTCTCTGCTTGTGTAAACCTGGTGAAAGCGGCTTCCATGTCAGCTACTGCTATCCCAGCACACAGGGCATGCAGGGAGAGGAAACAGGCAGAGCCCTGCTATGCCAATCTGCATAAGGTGGCAGGTAGTCCATATTCAGGGCATGGCTGGTAGAGAATAAGTGAGATCTAGTAAGCTCCCTGATACGCTTCCCCTGCCTGAACTAAGCAGGACTTCAGTACAGAGAGGAATTGAGCTTGGTGCCTTTCTACCCATGGTTTAAGTCTGATTTTCCTATATGCACAAAAGGCCCTGATCTTGCATGGGGGGAGGGATAACTCAGTGGTTTGAGCATTGGCCTGCTAAACCCAGCATTGTGAGCTCAATCCTTGAGGGGGCCACTTAGGGATCTGGGGCAAAAATTGGTCCTGCTAGTGAAGGCAGGGAGCTGGACTCAATGACTTTTCAAGGTCCCTTCCAGTTCTAGGAGATAGGGATAGCTCCAATTATAAATAGCTTTTGCACATGATTCATTTTACACTGAATGGAACTACTCACAGGCTATAAAGTTAAGTGTGTGCGTAAGTCTTTGCAGGGTTAAGGCCTAAGTGAATCATACCCAAAGCATCATAATAAAATGTTACATGTTATTATTTGTATGTCTTCGTATGTTGCAAAGTCATAGAAATAAGTGATGGACAAGACCAAGTCATCTATTCCACTGCCCCACCACTGCAGGATTGGTATTTTGTCTAGTCTACTTTTAAATTGCTGAAGTGATTATAGTTTCACCATTTCCCTTGGGAGACCAGGCCACAATATAATACATCTGATATTCAGCCTAAATTTTCTCTGTCTCAATTTCATTTTATTATTCCTTGTTCTGCCCTCTTGTACCATCCTAAATAACTTCTTTTCCACCTTGGTATTTAACACTATCCTGATATTTATAGATGGCTGTCAGTCAAACAACTAAATTTTGTAAAACTTACTATGACAAATTTTGAGCATTGACTACATACATGCAAAATACAGTAAGATGATTTTGTATATAAATAATCCAATTGTTTATAATTAGCTGTTTTGCATTTCTATATTAAAATATGGCTATATCTTTTTGATCAAGTGGATATAATCACTATATACAATGTTTGGAGATGAAAAATATGCTTTTTTCAAAATACATTGTCTGATTTATTCTCATCAACAGATTCTTGAAGGCAAGACACATAAGTTGAAACAGTTAAATCCAACTGGCTTTATGATCCATACAGCTGTGATTTCCCTCAGCTCTTAAATAAAATATTAGGGTGTGTTTCTATTGTTTGTTAGCTGTCATCGGCCCATCTTTCAGCTGACTAAGGTTAAAGGGTATGTAGATTAATGGGCCAGCTGTTTGGTAATTGTCACAGTCAGTTACTTGGTAACCCACAGAACAGCATTCTCTGGAGGTAGATTCTTGGTTGCTAAGCAATGAATTCAGGTAAAATAACCCTTTCCTAGATTTTATTGTAACTATAGGCTCCAATTGTACAGCTCAAGGAAATTTTTTCATGCAGGGCTAAGAATCTATGATTATTACAAAATAACTTATCTGGGATCTATACTGCTCTCACCTGCAAAATTCAGTACAGGATAAATGTAGCAGCACTATGCGACACGCTTATTCAAGTTATTCAAATCTGCAGTAGACCTCCTGCAGCATGTTTCAGTGTGCAGCTTGGCTAATTTGCCTGGTATAGAAGAAGTAAATACACAAGCAGCTGGGGAAAGCAGAGAAAGGAAGAGGCCCTGCTACAAAAAAGTCTCTGTGTTCGTATTTTCTTCTCTACCATTTTTTTTAATATCTAGAGAAAATTGGTCTAGATTAGAGCTGTCCCAGATGCCTGTGTGACTAATGCTTACTCAGCTAATCACTAAGAGCTTACTGACCTTGACAGCATTATAGGGGTTATACTTCCACAAATATGAACTGTACTTGAGCAATTTTTCCAATATATTTGGTAAAAGGAGCTCCTGAAATATAACCTCATCTCCAATACCAACTCCTTCTGTGGCCTTGAACAAGTCATTTAATTTCTGCACCTCAGTTCCTTCACCTATAAAATGGGAATACTAACAACACTTCTCTACCCCACAGGTGTGTCATGAGAATTAATTAGCTCATGTTTATACAGTTCTTTGAAGAGGAAAAACACTACATAAATGTCAAGTCAAGGAGAATCACAACTACCTGATACCACACTATAAAATACAGTCATGCTTCTGAGGATTTCAAAACAAAGTGGGTGAGAAAGACAACTGGAGGTCTTCTCCAAGACTGGCTGACTCAGCAGAGCATCTTAGCTCCAGTTCCAACACTTTTGCTCTAACAGCCTGTTGAATCCTGTAAAGCTGGGAGCCCTAGTTAAGCTGGATGGCTGTCTATAACAGAGGGGAAATGGACAAGCACATTTTGAAGTCTGCACTCAGGGGAATCAGCTGGGCCAGCTCCTCCCAATTACTTGAACCGTCTGTTACTCAAAGGTTTTGAATTCCTTGGGATAATCAAGGTACTTAGCCTGTATTATTAAGCAGCAGTTATGCCTCTCTGTTATTTCAATCTATTTGCTCAGCAAAAGTGTCATTAGTGGTTATCACAGGAATATACCTTTTATCATAATAATTTATTATTCCCATTTCTATCATAAAGGCCAAAGCTTTACCCTTATCCAAGTGCATGGCCATATTAATGTAGCGGCTTTAGGGCCTGCAGCGCAGGGCCTCGGACTAAGGGGGGGCCCTGCAAAAAGTAGCCACCAATCCGTTGATTGCAATCAGCTGGTCAATCCTGGAGCCTCTGCCAGTCGATCATGAACTCTGGGCTGCTTGAAGTCCAGCAGTGCAGCAGGGCTCAGGCAGACTGCCTGCATGCCATGGCCCCACACCACTCCCAGAAGCGGCTGGCTGCTGGCATGTCTCTCCATGCCCCTGGCAGTACGGGAAGGAGGCACTGTGAGCTGCCTCAGCCCCTAGCACTGTCCATGCAACTGGCCAATGGGAGCTGTGTGGGCAGCACTTGCGGGCATAGGCAGCACACTGAAACACACTGTCCTCCTCCCACTCCTTCCGGGAGCAGCATGGGGCCATGGTAAGTAGGCAGCCTGCCTGAGCCCCGCTGTGCCGCCGACCGGGAGCTGCCTGTGGTAAATGCCTCCCAGTCAGAGCCTGCACCTCACACTCCCCCCTGCACCCCAAACCCCTACCCCAGGTCAGAATCCTCTCCTGCACCCAAACTCCCTTCCAGACCCCACACACATACACTCTGCACCCCAACCCCTTGCCCCAGAACAGAATCCCCTCCTACACCAAAACTCCCTCCCAGACCCTGCACCCCCACCTGCACCCCAATCCCCTGCCCCAGGTCAGAATCCCCTCCCGCACCCAAACTCCCTCCCAGAAAGAAACTAATATCACAGCTGTTCTAAGGTAAGCAGTAGGCTATTTTGAATTAATTTAACTATATTCTACATGTTTTAAGACTGAAATATAACCACAGAGCAGCTTTATGTCAATTAAAAGGCAAGCTTAGTATAGCATTAATAGCCTTGATGTCATAATCGTGATCATTTTGTTTTAAATTAGGAAAAAGACTTGTATACAGGGGCCCCACCAAATCTAATAGCCCCGGGCCCACAGGAGAGTTAATCACACAGAATTCCTATTGGCTAGCTAGTAAGCTACACATTTTTCCTGCTAGCTGATCTCACCACCCAAGTGATATGATGCTTCTGCTGGCACACTGGCCAATTCCCCTTCCTAGCAATCTCTGGCTTGCTAGGGGAAAATCCTGCCATCTGTTTGTATATGCCAATAAACCTGCACAGCAATGAGCAGGATTACCCCTATAATATCTTAGTATAATGATGGCACATTGGCATATTCTGAATTCACATCTTCCACATTTCCATAGAAGTAATTGGTAACACTACTGTAATTTTCCAACCTTAGTTCTATTGGGGAAGGATTGAGATTGATCTGTAGTCATTTTGGTATGAAGAAATCCAAGATGTTACCCTGTCCCACCTAACAAGTGTCCACACTGGCCTCGACAACCCAAGAGATGGAAGCATCAAGCTGTCAAGGGCTTCTGACATCATGAGGAGCCAATATAAGGAAGGATTTCTAGAGGCAGTTTTACCACTTCTTTGCCATGAATCCTAGCAGACAGTTCTCAGGTATTATGACATTAAACTGGGAGGAGTGGCAGATACGCTGGAGGGTAGGGATAGGATACAGAGGCACCTAGACAAATTAGAGGATTAGGCCAAAAGAAATCTGATGAGGTTCAACAAGGACAAGTGTAGAGTCCTGCACTTAGGATGGAAGAATCCCATGCACTGCTACAGACTAGGGACCAAGTGACTAGGCAGCAGTTCTGCAGACAAGGATCTAGGAGTTACAGTGGACAAGAAGCTGGATATGAGTTAACAGTGTGCCCTTGCTGCCAAGAAGGCTAAAGGCACTTGGGGCTGTATAAATAGAAGCATTGCCAGCAGATCGAGGGACGTGATCATTCCGCTCTATTAGGCATTAGTGAGTCCTCATCTGGAGTACTATGTCCAGTTTTGGGCCCCACACTGCAAGAAGGATGTAGAAAAATTGGAAAGAATCCAGTGGAGGGCAACAAAAATTATTAGGGAGCTGGAGCACATGATTTAAGAGG
The DNA here is from genome assembly GCF_003597395.2 of Chelonoidis abingdonii. Classification (NCBI taxonomy): domain Eukaryota; kingdom Metazoa; phylum Chordata; order Testudines; family Testudinidae; genus Chelonoidis; species Chelonoidis abingdonii. Next base: position 193,848,285 of record NC_133771.1, on the reverse strand, counting down.
AGAGGCTGAGGGAACTGGGATTGTTTAGTCTGCAGTAGACGAAGAAATGAGGCGAGGATTTGATAGCTGCTATTCCACTACTGAAAGGGGGTTCCGAAAAGGATGGGAATCTAGATAGCCTGTTATCTAGTGGTACCTCCGGCAGAAATGACAAAAGAAGAAGCTAATACTTTCTAAGTTGCGAGTGTGGCAGCGGTTTAAGGTTGAATATTAGAAAAACTTTTCACTAGGATAGTGGCTGGTGAATTGCACTGGAATGGTGGGTAAAGTGGATGACTCCTTCCTTTAGAGGTTTTAAGGTTCATGTATATTGACTAAAAAGCTGACAAGCCTTGGTTGGGATTGATCAGTTGGCGGTTCTGGTCCTGCTTGAAACAGAGGGTGGAGTGTTAGATGTACCGTCCTAAGGTCCCTACGAACCCTGATATTCTACTGTCTATGATTATTCAAATAGATGGGGCATGTCTCTCTGTAGAGTGATTATGTCAGTTAATCGTGAACTTCATAACAATTAGACCTGCTCCTGTTCTTGTTTGATAAAGGGGTCATCCTCATGCCCCATATTGGAAATCTTCTCTTCAGTCACTCCATCCCAGCGTTAGCATAGCAAAGCCCACCAGGACTTGGAATGTGAGCTTTCATGTCGTTGCTGTATGTCATATCTGACCACAGCATCCCCCAGTTGTAACAGAGATGTGCAGAAACACTATACAATCGAAGGGAGGGGGCACTCTTCAGCAAGTGGTGGGCAAATCTTCATTTATTCACTGCTAATTTGTGCACTGTGCCAAAATACAGTTTTAACATTTTATGAAGGTCTCCTTTCTATTAAATCTATAATATATAACTAAACTATTGTGTATGTAAACGTAAATGAAGGTTTTTAAATGTTAAGAGAAGCTTGCATTAAATATAAAATTAAAGGCAGAGCCCCCCCGGAACCAGTGGACAGGCCCGGGCAGACGTGAGCATGCCAACTGAAAAAATCAGTTACCCGGTGCCACCCTTCCTAGCGCACTCATCGGTTGCCTACCCCTCCTATACAATGCACGGAAGCGTGAAAGCAAAACAAGCCTCATTAATAGCAACCACGTTTCACAAGGAGAAAAGAAAGACACCTATACTTGATACCTTGCAGAAAATATGTCCAATTTAATGAGGCCTCGAACCTTTATGTTATAGTAAAAATGCACTGGAAAAGGTATTCTGCAACCATTGGTTGGCACCAACATCATCATGTGTAATAACTTTCTGGGTGAACCAAGCAGAGTTCATATTGCGGTAGGCAATGGCTAGGGCAAGGAAACCGTTAACAGCTCAAAACTAATATCATCCCGCCTCCTTCATTTCTATTCTTTTTTAAAAACTTTATATTACAGACCTCTAATTTAAATTACAGCTTACAAGGTCAACTCAATAACAAAATAGTTATTCTGTTAAGGATTGCATTACTGTCAATCGAAGTTCTTTATTGTACCTGAAGGAAAACAGAGGCCAGATCCTCAAGTGCCAAAGTTCTGCTAGCACACCACTCCTTGCACATCACATTGGGCGCTGCAGAGGTTAGCTCTGGCCCCTGCCTTAAATTTAATGTAGGAAATACTCAAAAAAAACCCAGCCCCGAACCCTCCGGTGATCTCAAACATGGCCCCCAAGCCAAAAGAACGCGCGGAGAAAGTGCCCATGTGATTTCTCCATATATATCCCCATCATGGGACAAGGCATTATGTCCCCCTTCCTGCACACACCTCGGGTTTGTCTACACGTAACGGATTATTTCGCCAATTTTACAAGAACATACCGATTTTTGGCAAACAGATTGTAACAATCGAGTGCAAGCGGCCACTAAGCCATTAATACGCCGGTGTGGTCCATGTACTGAGGCTAGCTGACTCCCGGAGTGTTGCCCTGTGGGTACAGTCTATCCACAGCTATCCCCACTACATTCCCTGCAATCCTCTCTGCCCATATGGAATCTGGATTGGGATCCAATGCCTATGGGGCCAAAAATTTGTCGGAGCCGGTCCGTTCATGGGTAAATGTCATCCAGCCAACTGTCTAATCCCCCTCCTCCCGTGAAAGCAACGACAGAAAATGCATTTTCGGCTGCCCTTTTCTCCTGGATTGCCCCGGGCAGGAGCCATATGCACGGCTGTCATATTGGGCCCTTCCGTCTTTTTTCATCTGTTCACCTTTTCCACTGTCACTAATTCATGGATGTTGCTACAGTACGTCTGCGTACTCGGCATCACTATCACACCACAGCACATCCCCTTGTCTTGCAAGTTAGTCAAAGATCGGGTTACCAAGCTCAGTTTACGTCTGCTGCTTCCCAAGGTTGACAATGGACAGTCCTCCAGTCATAACTGTCCACGGGCTGTCATGGTGCTCCGGCTGCCTCGGATGCGTCAGTCAGGGCAACCACTGGAATAAAATGGAATGACTCCCCAGGTCATTCTCTTTTTAAGTTTTGTCTGATAGAGTTCAGCTCTGCCTAAGAATATCATGGGCAAGCCTACTCAAAGGAACCAGAGAGGGTAAAACAAGCTGCTCTTAATTCCGGGTGAGCCCCCAGACATCCCACAGAATGATGACTGCATTCCATTTATAGAGGGCTGCCACTGCAAACACATGCGACCAGCTTCCTGTGCCTCCTACCCCACCTCTTTCGGGGCTAACCTACGCAGTTTAATCGTCCCCCCTTGTTGTGTGATGAATAGGTAAAAAAGAAGGCATGAATATAAGAAACATACACTCTGACTTATTGGCCTGCAGAGCAGAGTCAAAGGTGGCCAGGGAGGGCAGCCTCCAGCTGCCATGCATATTTCCCAGGCAAGAGTTGAATTCCATGAGACAGCCAGAATTAAAGAAGTGACCCTATGGGATATAGTTCCCATTTTTTACCCCAGCGCGCCCCTGCCGATCCCCCCACCGACGGCTAGCAGGAGCACTCATCCGGGACAACGATAGATGGATTATACACCCTAGTCCTGACTATAAATCGTCGGCGCGTCCATCAAGGGAAGGGAAAGGGGATGCTGCGGTGTAGCTGCTGCAGCACCCGGCGTCCTGCCAGCAGCATCCGTAGACATAGCTGACATTTGAAAAAAGGCGAGAACAAATTTTTTTCCATTTGGCTTTCGAGCGGAGGTGCGGAGCGGCTGAACCATCATATACTTGAACTCACCCCAAGCAACTGTTTTGAGCGCCATCAGGCCTGTGGAGCTCAGGCCGAACGATCAATGCATTTCGGGGAGTGTGGTGAACTTAGTGCATGTTACAGTCCGTGCTAGTACTCCTTCCCCCTTCCTCCTCCACATGCGATTCCACTTGATTCTTTGGTCTTTCTGTAAATGCTTGTCTCACTTCTTAAGCTTTCACATTCACGCAGCAACTCTGTTGAGGTTCCTGTGGTGGCTCTTGTCCCTCACAACGCCTTGGAGATTTTTTCAAATGTTTTGGCATTGTCTATTGGAACGGGAGTCTGATAGAAAAGGATTCATACTCCCCATAGGGAGATCAGTTTCAGTATCTCCCGTATGGTTCATGCTGGAGGTCTTTTTTGATTCTGGGACTGCATGGTCACCTGTGCTGATCAGTGCTCCACGCTGGGCAAACAGGATATGAAATTCAAAAGTTCGCGGGACTTTTCCTGTCTACCTGGCCAGTGCATCCGAGTTCAGATTGCTGTCCAGAGCGGTCACAATGGTGCACTGTGGGATAGTTCCCGGAGGCCAATGTCGTCGAATTGTGGCCACACTAACCCTAAGTAGAAATGGCAATACCGATTTCAGCGCTACTCCCCTCGTCGGAAGGAATACAAATATCGATATTAAGAGCCCTTTATATTGAAATAAAAGGCTTCGTTGTGTGGACGGGTGCAGGGTTAATTCGGTTTAATGCAGCTAAATTCGAGATACACTCGTAGCGTAGACCAGGCCTAGCAGTACAAAAGCACTGTAGCTGTATCACTGGTAATTTATTTATGAATTTACCACCAGCTATGCTTGGCACAGTACAATAACCTAAAAATAAGGCCAGCCTATGACCACAAGAGCTTACAGTCTAAGGCCACAATCCTGCAGTTGACAGCGTGTACATGCAATGATTTCAGTGGGGCTAGCATTTGTAAGATTGGGGTCTAAAAATGGGGTAGACACACAGTAGTTTCCATTGGCTCTTAAACAAGAGAAACTTTTTCAAAGAACTATTCAGTAATTTTGTATTTACCGTTTCAGACACTTTCCAGGACTGATTTCTCAGTAGAAATTTCAGAGAAAAGATATATAAAAATATGTCTACCAATTCATGACAAAGCAGCAGAATATGTAAACATGAGAAATGTACTAATACGCCACATCCATATATGCTCCACCCACCTCAGACCATTTCCACGCCTCCTGTCAAAACAGGGAGTGAGGAGGGCAACAAGCAAAGTAAAATACTGGCTTCTATGCAATCTGACTCTGATTCAACATCTTCTGAAGTCAGTGGACAAATTCCAATTGATTTCAGTGGGCTTTGGATCAGGCACCCTCTGAGAGAAAACCTTATGCCATGATATACTGTAATATTTGATAGAGCTCTTCATAATAAAATCTCATAATAAAATCTTACCAGTGTCCAAAAGGGCCTTTTTGAGGAAGCAAAGTGCCATCTTTGAGAGACATTTCAGTCAGTTTAGAATGTGGGGAGTGCTGACAGATTACAGAAAGTCATATCAATCAGAGCAGTCAGCAAATCTGTTTCAAAATGCTACATATGAAGTCATGTCTCAACAATTAAGTGCAATGTTCTATTTATATGTAATGCAGACAGGAAACAAATTTCCATTTTCCCACAGCACATTATCACACTGCGCCTGGGACTCTCTGTGCCCTTAAAATGTCATTCCCTCTCAATACATATTTTTTGTCCATTTGTTAATGTTTTGGAAGTAGTTCTGGGTTGAACTAAACTCTCTATCTGGAGTTAGCCCAGGCCAATTAAGTGGTCCCACTGCCTTCCCCTGAACAATTAGGCCGTTTCCATGTGCATATTCTCCTGCTGTTTAGCTACTGAGCCCATCTAAAGCAGTAGTGAACAAACAAGCCACGACTTTTGGAGGCACAGGCAAATGCAGAGTAGCAACACAGAAAGGAGAGATTTTTAAGTGACACAAACCTCAAAATTGCACCATCCTGCCTTGCCATTTTTGTACCTCAACAAGACCTCCAGCAACACATTTTGCATTTTCAGTCTCACAAAAACCACGAGTTCTCCAGCAATGAGGCAACGGAAAAAATCAATACTTGCCATGTACCATGTAACCAATAGAATAAGGGCAATGATTTATGTATGGATGGATGCAGACTGAATCAGCTGGGGCCTCGAACAGAGAGAGAGAGAGAGAGAGAAAGAGAGAGAGAGAGAGAGGTGTGGGGGTGAGCTGGACTGCAGTGATTATTCCTACAGTATGGCCAGATTTTTTTTTCTGCAGCAATAATCCCCTTTGTAGCACTGCAGGACATAGGGGAAAGACTAGCAATGTGTGGAATATGTGATGGATCAGCTTTTCTCTCTTTGCCTCAGAATAATGATGTTATGTTACTATTAAGGTACAGTTAAAAAAAGAAGAATGATATACAGTCTGCAGTCCTTCAACCTTCCAGCTACCTCCACCCTAATAAAGACTAGTCCAGTGGGTAAACAAGAAATAGTTTAAAGAGAGTCAAATTATCAACAGGATAAAAATGTACCATCACTGCTTCATTACAAGAAAAAGCAGGAAGGGATCACTGAAGAGAACTACTGTATACAACAGGAGTTTCTGCTGAGAATATAGTTTTGTAAATTGGATTCCCAGGGATACAGCATTATAAGGTATTTAATGGCTATGGTAACTTTTAGGATATCTAATATTATTTTTGATTTAAGAAACAAAACCATCGAAGATAAAGATTCACTAATATGTTGTTAAGATGTAAGGTACAAATAAACACTTATCCAAACTACATTCAGTGCTTTATTTGTGTTTTACTATTAAAGCATTTCTTCTATCTGAGATTTGAAACTGAGTAATTTGCTACACATTGGCATACTATTTTATAAAATGCCTTCCAGTGCCAAAATGCATTCTGTATACTTTGTGTAATATGGTAGAGTCTACCCTAAACATGTGTTTGTAATGTTATGGTATGGTATTCAGACCATTTAGATTTCTGAGAAATGAAAGCTCATGCAGACTTTTGACATTGTAGTTTGCCATAAAGTAAGCTTGTGACAACATTAATATTTCTGCCACAACCAGCATTAATAACCAAGTTTTGTCTCTTTTGCCTGCATAACATCTATATAACATTTAAATCCAGGTATTTTTAATCCTTCTTTAACTACGGGCACAATATTAGTGTGATAAATACAAGAGAACAATAGGAGGCCACTATTTTAGTGCATCAGTAAGGCAATGTTTGATCAATTAAGCTTTTCATAATTGTAGTATATTTTAGTTCTTTACATTTTTATATATAGCTAAGAATTTATCATGTTAAAACTGTACAGAAATTATAACCATTCTTAGTATCTACTATCTGTGTAATAACGTACTAGTGATATTAATGATTAGCTGCTAAACTGTCATTTTTTTCTGTTTTAAGGTGAAAATATCAATTAACTTATTGACAAATGAACAAAACCACTATTAAAATATGATTTAAGAAAAAATGTGTTTTAAGTTTTAGAAGAATTTGGTTGGATCTTACAATTGAATTTAAACAATCTGTTACGGTATTTTGCTTTGTTTTTTAGTTGATGTTACCTAACTTGCCTTTTCTGTACATACATGTATGTATATACACCTGCATACCAGTGACATGCTTACTAGATATATTAAAATCACACCACAGTGCATGATTTATGTTTAATTTAATTAAGTTTAGCATGGTAGGCAGCAATGCATTTTAGAAAGTGAAAATAATTGCATTTCAAAATAAAGTAAGTGTATACAGATAATTAACGTCCCAAACAGAAAATGTTTAGCAACATCCTATAATAAATAATATCAACCAATGGTTCTGATGAAGATCAGTTGGTCATATATCTTTATAAACTCCCAAACTTTAAACTTTAATGCAATCAAATATTTGTATTATATAGGTCTTAGGGTTATGCTATGCTCAAGTGGGAAAAAAAAGATGTAACTTATACATATTAATTCAATAAAGCCAGAAACTCAGCCCACAAGTAAAGATGAAGACATTTAAAATCACCTTCTAATCTATAAAAAATTATGATGTGTAGATTATTACTCAGGCTTCTCAAAGATTCTCCAAATTATTTATCTGCACTACAGGTAATGAATAACCCTACCTTTGAGTAACAAATTGTAATACTTCCCCTCTGTTTTTGTCTCCTTTGATATACACAGCAACAGAAACTCCACAACTCATGCTGATAATCATTCTTCACTTTTGTTCTGAGCTCCAGCCAGACTGCCATGGACCTGAACCATTTGCAGATGGAAAGGGATTAACATGAAGGACTTGGCATTAACCCAGAGATAAAAAGTGAAAAGGTGGTTCTGTCAAAGTAAATGGAACAGGTAGAAGATCTCCCTGGCACCAAGAACAGGTAGGTTATACAAGCAAGCAATGATTTATGGCTACTGACATGAAAATGAATGTTGATAATTAATGTAAGCACATTGCTTTGATCCTGGGCCTCAGAAGAAAACTGAACAAAACTGTTACGTATCTCAACAATTTTTAATTAATTTAGCAGCAATACTTAGTCCATCTTAAGTTTACTTTATAAAAACAAATGGCACTATGTGTAATCAGTAGGACAGTGACTCTAGCTGAATAAAACCCAATGTGTGTTCAGAAGTTTTGAATGGCAATTAAATTTTGAAAACTTGATAATACAGTTGCAATTAAAAATGTTTAATAAAAGGACACTTACTACATGGCCACATTTTATTATAATTAAATTAGTGAAACATTCCGAGTGAGACTCCTTTTGGGTCACAAATAAAAGTTTGCTCCTATCAAGCACAGCATGCTTCCTTTTCATTTTAATGAATTACATCCATTACTATTTGCATGTATTGTTAAGATTCAGGTTATTTTCATGCTGGAAATCTACAGCTGTTGTATCTGGAGTTAAGACTTATAAACGTTTGCTGAAAGATTAGCAATGTAAAAAGAATTTGTGTAACAGAATTACAAAAGGAGTAAAAAATAGAATTGTAATAGAATTACAAAAAGAGTTTAAAAGGCCTTGATTTGGTGCTTATTGTAATTCATATCCTCATATATTTTTAAACTCATAATGGAGAAAATATAAATGTAGGACCCAATCCTGTTGCCATTAATGTCAATGAAAATAGGATCATGTCATCAAAATCAATTCAGTATCAAGCAATTAACAGCTTTCCAGCATTTTTAGTAGTGTGTACTTTGGAAATGAAGAAAGGAAGGAAGAATAATGTTTATGCATGATTTTTTATATAAAAGTAAATTGGTATTTTGAATTATTTTTAGCATTAGCAAGAATCTTACAAACATTGTTTATTACTGTATTTAATAATTTCTTAGCTGATCCATATGTATAACACTGTCACTAATTTCAGTTAAGAGTGATGGAATATGTTACAATTGTTCAGTTATACATACATATACAAACACAGAGAGATAATACTAAAAATATTTTTACATTAAAAAATTAGGTTTAATACAAATATTAAAAATAATACATTAATGTTAAAAATAATAACTAATACTAATTTTCTTTAAATGAAATACATTAATCTAGTATCATACAGTATGAGGAATATTACAGATAGCTAGAACTGTCGTTTTTATTTGAAACGCCTACCATATTTTTGGCCATTGCACAAATAGTTAAATAATGATCATAATTTTTAACAGAATGTCTTATTCAGGCAGAGTCCAATCCTAGCATGTGCTGAGCTCTTCCTGCAAAGTGCTCTGCATTGTCAGCTCCCATTGAATCTAATGGGAAATGGGGGAGCTGAGTAGCACAAGATCAGGCCCAAAACAAACATAGGTTAACCAGTGCATTTAATAGAACTGTATTTTATTTAATGTTATGTACGAGTATACAAAAAAAAGAAAAGCAAAATAAAGTATTTGTACTACTCAATGTTGAAAGTCCCAAATATACAAATATTACCTACATTTTCCAAGTAATCCAAGTGTGCTCTGAGCAAAGACCACAGTGTGAACAATATTAAAAGATACATGGCACTTATAACTTGCCATATAACAAAAGCAAAATGCATGTATACCATTATCCTTCCTGGCCAATTGGATAGTCAGTGCCAATCATTCATAGTTACTGTAATTGTAGTTATTCCGTGTTTCCATTTTCCATGTTTATATGGTGCAAGCTATAACTGATTCTTTTATTTTGCGCAAACCATCCCAGTTCTGTCAACAGCCCTCAGATGTTTAAAGAGGCAAACCCTCCCTGTTTCTTTTATTCCTGCTGAATTTTTTGACCCCAGATCTTAAAATATAGCAACTTTCATGGATTAAACAGTTCTATGGGAGTTACCCTATAAAACACTATTAATTGTAATAGATTTTTGTTTCTTCTTCCAACAATATTTCCATGGCAACATTTTCACATTCTATTGTTGGGGGTGTTCTTCATTCACAGAGCAGGTTAACCACAGGGCAGTAAGGGCAGGCTGTTGGTCAGCCTTTATTTTCTCTGGCCCTTCAACAAAGGTTAGTTGAGGTCATCAGAAGCCAAAGGGTAATTACTTTTCTTCAACAGGGTTAAAGTCACACAGATTGCTATGGGGACAACTGTATGGATGACCTTCAGCTTTTTATGTTCAATCTTCTTTTCTTTTAGCAGAGCAAATGGTAATACGCATTGTGGATAGGGTAAAAGACAGAAGATCTATATGCAATGTAGATAGCCAGCACACTTTTTAGTTATGCTACCATCTATTAGCTTAATCTACAAAAAAAAATCAATTGGGTGAACCCAATCCACAAAAGTTGCATATCCCTTAAATAGAAAAGCCATCACTTGCAGAAAATTGCATCTGTTCTGTGGTTTCCCTATTCAATTAATCTGATATTCATAATTGCCCCAACTTCAATAATTTTCCTGAAGAAATTTTCAATAAAACCAGAAAGTAAGTAGAAAGTCTTCAACCCTCATCCCCTCAACTTCTGTCCCTTGCTAGGACCAAATTAATCATTGACATAATTCCAAATAATTTCAAAGCGATGAATCTTGTTCAGCGTGTTTAATTAGAAGAAGTGTTTGGTACTTTAAACCTATCAGGCCCTGCAATCACTCTCAACTGCCTCTGGGTCTAATTACAAGGCCTGGAGGTAAAGAAAGGTTTTTTGAGGAAGAAAAAGGATGGGTTGTGACTGAGGAGAAAGCCAGGAAGCAGATAAGATAAATGACTGTGAACAGAAAGAATTTGGACTCTGAGAGTGGAAGTTGAGATGAGAAATAGGGGAACCACTTTTCTGATGTCACCATGCTCTCTTTTGCCATATCTGGTTCTCAGTCCACATGCACAGATGGAAGGTAATAGATGGCATACATATCTAAAACAAGCTGCAAAGAAAGTTCTCAGTCATGAAAATTCCCACTATCTAAGGCTTAATCCTGGGGAAGAAGCATGTAAAAGGGCTTTTCTCTGTGAGGAAAATCACTGGGGCAGCATGACAGAGACCCTAGTCACCATCAGCCAGGCTGCCTGCCCAACCACAATCCCACTTCCATTATCGGTGGTGCTGTGAAGATCTCTGTGTCACATGGATGATATTAGGGTTGCCAGTTTTGATTGGATGTATTCCTGGAGGTTTCATCACATGACGTAACCTTTAATTAAAGATTAATCTGTAATTCCTGGAGACTCTAGGACAATCCTGGAGGACTGGCAACTGTAGGTGATCTCCTTTGCTGCTGCTCCTTTGTATAACTGACTGATTCTGGTCCTTGCACAGGGGTGCAGAATGCTTTCAGTGTAGAGGGGATTCAACCCCTCCTGCCCAATTATTCAGCAGTCACTTTCAGTTGCTAAAACAAATGACACTGGATTTTCCCTTTCATAATATACATTATTTTTCAAATAATAAAAGCAAAATGGAAAATAAATCATCTCTCTTATCTTAGGTTTGGCCTCAAGTGTTCCAATTCCAGCTTGAAGATCAGTATTAAATAATAATAAATAATACTACGACAAAAGTCAAATGATAGACATTAAAATATCAATTATAAATCAGGAAAGTGCAACTTAGCTACTTGACTGATGTGTTGCTTGGTACAACAAATCCTCAAACTCAGCAAAAGTTATAAATATTTACAGTGCTGATAACATGGCAAATGGATGATATGGTAATCAATTGAAATAGGGCTAAATTGAAGACTAATGTTTCATTTATATTTGGATATATAGTACGGTATGTAAATTATTGAGTACTCTTTCACATCAAAGAGGTGGCAGACAAAGAGTCAATCATAAAACAGAATTATCAGACTTTAACCTTGTACTACTGTTTAACCATCTGTTGTACACACATGATATTGGTAGTATTCCAATTGATACTTTTGTCTCTGTAGTTTTATTATAAGCAGGTTTTTCTCTGTTCACCTGGACATCAGGAGACACAGATTCCCAGCTTAAAACCCCTTGTTCGCAATGATTGTGCCAGCAGCCACTGCAGCAGATGGGACTAATATTAATTTCCAAATAAAAACTTTGTTAAACTGGAGTTAAGGTTCAGTACATATCAGTAAATTGAGGGTAAAAACTTGACAGGGATGTTGTAATTATCCCACAAACAAGCATTAAAGCCCATGGAAATTCAGAGTTTAGGTTACACTTAACAGAAAGCACAGTTAAGGCACTCAAACAGCCTTAAATCTGCTATGTAATGACACCGTGCAATAACCATATAACTATGATTAGTGCATAATAGTGTTTGTACTCTCAAAACAGATTAAATTGATGATTAAAGACACTAGATTCTTTTCATTTTTTCCATCTCATCATGTCACTACAAGGCAAAGCACCCTGCAGCAGCAGAGTATAATAGTTTCCACCAGCACCAGACTTCCACATTTCCTCCAATCGCCCTCTCATAAACACACAATTTTTTTCCTCAGTCCCTTACATTCCCCTCTGCAGACACTCCTGTTTCCTGCTATGCTCTCTGGGTCCATCATATTAATAGAGAACAGTTTGGTGAGGGACAATGGACTTTTCCTCTTCTTTGGCTCTCCTCTGGGTGGAAGTTAACAGGCTGCCACTTCTTGCTATGTCCCTCCATTTTGGGGGACCATTTCCCTCCTTTAATATCCCAGTACCCCATTTCTCTCCCCATCCCCCCAAGTTCCCCATGTCCCTGTATCCCCACTTCCTCCATCACTCAAGTGAATTGAGGCAGCTTTTACCTGTTCCCAGGCCATCTCTTGCATCCCTCTGAAGACTTCAGCACAGAATAGCTGAGGTAGGAAAAGAGAGACGAGTAAAACATATACAGGGGTCCTGGGCCACTCTGGACCCTAGTGACAGAAAGCCTTTTTATTCATTAAAAGTTTGGACTTCAGCAAGGAAATAAAAATACCCATGACTGGAATTAAAAAATCTAGGGTAGTCCCAGACAAATTCAGAGAGCTATGCTTGATTAATATATTTCCTTTGGATACTAATGAAGAGAGCCATGCTTTCTTGACCATAACAGTCCAGAGAGCCAAGAACCATTCATTCATATTTTACCACTGATTTGCTAGTTTTACTCAGTGAACTTTCATATGAGCAAAGGCAGGTTTTAACACTTTATCCATAGAATAATCTCTAAACAATACCAAGTGCCATACGTGACACAGGGACTTTTCTTTGTTTAAAACATGAATTTCTGGTAATTAAATATTTTGAAAACTACAAAATTGAAGGATTTTTCCCCATTTAAAATCTGTTATAAGATATTTTGCAAAATAGAAATATCCCCAATCACATTTGAATGACTATTTGGATAAATTTTCTGTGTAAGAAAAGTGAGGGCTAATCGTTCAGATTGGAGCCAGACATAATATAGGAACATTTGTTTTGCATCAAAATCCTCATCTCACCATTGTAATATGATGAATGACGGGTCTGAAAGCAGCTTCGCTTATAATCTTCCAGTGTGCCAAAAATAGCATTCTCCAACATAAGTGCATTTTCCAACCCTACCTGTCATCTACATTTGTTTTCACATATTTCCAAAATTAGGTGAGCTTTGGTAATTAATAATAATAATAGTAATAATAATTGGACTCCCCAAAATGCTAGTACTATTTCCTTGTGCTTTACCATCATAGCATGTTTTCAAGATGACTTGATGTGCGCTTCAGAATCAGAAATAATTTAAGAGTTCATGCTCCATCAGCTAACAGAGACCTCTCAAGCTGAAAAAGCTTTGCAAAAGTATGGAAATATTTCCCACAAAATTGGACTTCCCCAAAGTGGAAATGGAAAAGTAAATGTGCTCTTTCAAGCTTACCAGGAGACAACTCTGGATATACTTGTATGAAAGAAAAATGCACAAGAAGTTGTTCTGTGAAGAAATTGGAAGGCAAAGAAAAGAAGCTGAAGATTTGACAACTGGGCCTCATTTTACCAGAAAAAAAACACCACCCATATTAAACAATAGGTTTAGAACTCAGAAACCTGCCTAGTTAGCAAAATAAGATGACAAGAGCATGTTATCCCAAAGCTTTCCCATCACTAATTCTCCATCAAATACTGAGTCTAGTTCAAATCCAAGCCCTGTGTGACATTGGCTACTGCTATCCATGTGGAAGGCCTTTTTTGTCTATTATTGAAATGACATAGAATACTGAACTTTCTGTGGGACAGGAAGAGAATGACTTTGCCTTGTCCTGCCATTGATCTGACCAGAATGTAGCTCACAGAGGTCTAAAATACCTATCTGACTTATACAGAAACATTAGACACACTGCTCATCTATCATTCCCAGTACATTCTTTCAAGGTCTATACCATAAACAACATGAGACATATAATGTCATAGACATGATAACTCTCTCTTATAACATGTAATGAAAAAAGCCATCAGTGTTACCTTAATAAGCAGTCTTTGCCGATTAGTTCCTTAAGGGTGTATAATTATATATACTATAGAGGTATGTGTGAGTGTGTATATCCTAATGTTACCAAGTATATAAAGGAGTGTAGTGTACCAGTATGTGGCCATTTACTCACTCAATTGCAATACATTCCTGCCTCACTCAGTCTGACCCTCAACATCATGATTTTCTGTCTGCTTTTTAGGGGATTCACTATCCCTTATGATATCTGACTTTCATGCAATTTCTAATTAGTGAATGTGAAATGTTCTATTAACTAAATTAATTGTTGTATTTTGATTAATATGTTAAATGGTAATATTAGATGCCAACATTTTTCCTTCAGATTATTTATTTTTCAATAAAGTAATTTTGCATCCAGGGTAGCATATTTTAATTGTGTGCCTTAACTTAATCCCAAACTCTTCTACTGGATTCATTTTGTGTTGTCAGAGTCATTAATATGAAGAGAGGAGTGTGGAAATTGAAGCAGGCTGGAAATTACCTGCAGTGAATATTCTCCAGAAATATTCCTCAGGATAAGACACTTAACTTCAAAGATCTGTTCACAATGTTACAGACTTAGGTACTGATGAAGATCAGTATACAGATGTCGCCTGGTCAAATAATGAAGCTATAAACTTTCCACATTTATGATGCTTACTGATAATCACACCACTGATAGTATTTAACAATTTACTACAGGTTCTTTCCCAAATTTGGTGACACAGAAGTTTCTTCAATTAATACTTCTTCTGGGATTATCTTCTTGGGTCTCTGAACCTTTTAGCTAAAATCCAACCTTTAGCATGACTACTTCCATAAGGCCTACAAGGCCTTGCGCTAATAAAGGAGGCCTTTAATCATAGCAAAGGCAAATAACCTGATTATTTGTGTTCCCCAACTTGACCTATTACATGTTTCAGCCTAATAAGCAACACACATTTCAGTATCACTCTACTTATAACAAGCTAAAATAATACACAATACAAGATCATGAATCAATATAGGCTTGGTACATCATAATCTACAACTCTAAAACTGCTGGAAAATTTTAACTTACCTTGCAATGTTTGAGAGGAAAATTCTCTCTTCAGTCTGCACAGCGGATCATTGTTGCATATTCTGCACTGCAATGGGAGTTATACAAGCAGAACATACAACATAGGTCATCACTACAGATAAGAGATCTGCAGAGCTGGTGAGCTAGAGATAGTCTCAAACAGGGCAAATTCTCCTACATTTTGAAACAAGTCTATAATGGGGCAATCAGGCCCTTATATCTATGAATGTGGAGGCTGGTTTCCATTGCTCCAGGGGAAACATGACTTTGTATGGTTGTGACAGGTTCCCTCCTCCAGGGTGCCTCTTGGAACTGGGATACCACTGAGCCCATCTGACCCACCATCCTGGGTTCCCTTTACACTGTACTGCTATGCAGCCTGACAAGCCCTTCCCCAGGCTTCAGACTGCACTTTACCAGCATACATACAGGTAGGGACACATCCAGCTGCAGCTATACACACAGATGCTGAGATCAGCTCTGCATGGGAAGGCTCAGCTAAGGAACTGGCCAGTTACTCAAGTGCACCCCCCACCCCGGAATGTTAACCCAAAATTATACCATCTTGCGCTGCACACAGAACTGTACAGTGTAAGCCTCATGAAATTCGCCCCCTCCTTCAATGTGGAGAGGAATATATACAATTTTCTGCCCCAAGTTATGATTTCCACACACACTGGTTTTAGACAAAATAAAAACAAGTTTATTAACTACAGAAGACAGACTTCAAGTGATTATAAGGGATAGCAAACAGAACAAATCAGATTACCTAGCAAATAAAACAAACACGCAATCTAAGCTTAATATAGTAAAGAAACTGGATAGGTGTAACAAATTCTCACCCTAAATGTTGTTTTAGGCAGATTGCAGAGATTCTCAAAGGGAAGCTTCACTTGTTTGCAGCTTAAAACTCCGGGTATTCCTTTCACAGGCAAGAAAGCCCTCTAGCCTGAGTTCAGTCCTTCTCCCCTAGTTCAGCCTTTTTGTTCTCAGGTGTTTCCAGCAGTCTTCTTTCCTGGGTAGGGAGTCAGTGAATAACGAGCCGCAATGATGTCACTCCCCTCCCTTAAATAGTTTTTGCATATGGCGGGAATCCTTTATCTCCCAACTTGATTCCCATGCCCGGTCAGTGGAAAAACACTAGTATCATCATGGAGTCCCGTACCAGGTGACCTGGTCAGATGTCCCTGTAGGGCCACCCCAGCCATGACTCAGAGGCTATTTGCAGTCTTCCCAGGAAAACTCGCCGGTGGGAGATTAGCATCTTCTAACACCTATTGTTCTCCCTAATGATCCTTCCCAACCAGCCATCAAGCCTGATTGCATTCTGTCTAGTGGGCATTCCCCAGATGTAAACACACTTGTAATAGATGCATAGACAATATTTCTAACTTCAGATACAAAAATAATATATGCATACAAATAGAATAATCATATTCAGTAAATCATAACCTCTTCAAAGATACGTCACAAAACCTATCTTGTGTAAAATACATCATAGTTATTATATAATCATATCATAACAATGTCTCTATGAAGAATATGGAGGTGTAATGTCACAACGGTCACACAAGGAATATGCAGTCCTTGAGTGACATGGATTCAGCATCCAAATATTTGTCTAATACAAGCTATGAGTCTCCAAAAGCTCAGGCCTCCTCTGTAGAACTAGTCATGAATAATGTTGAAAAGCTTACATCTTGTGATCTCATGATCACAGTCAGCAAACTCACATGTGAGTGCTAGGTAGTGTAATCTGTCATGGAAACGGGTCAATGTCTCACCTGATTTCTTCGTGCTTTGCCTGAAGACCAGTGCATCATATACCAAATTCTTTTCTTGGGGATGGTTATTAAGAACATTAATGGCTTGTTCAAGGGGATCTTCATTTCTGCACGGTATTTTGTTGGGCGATGAATCATAAATATCATTTACATCCTCCTTCATGCAGCATAGAAGAAGTGCAAGTCATTTTTGGACTTTCCATTTTGAATGCATCCAACAGATTTTTGAATCTGTTTCTCTCCTTCCGCCATTGTAAAACAACTGAAGCATCCTCCTGGAGATTAGTGCAGAGAATTCAAGCAATGCAAATGTTGACCAGCCCTCTGTGGAGAAACAAGTGGTTCGGGACTATTTAGAAAAACTGGACGAGCACAAGTCCATGGAGCTGGAAGCGCTGCATCCGAGGGTGCTAAAAGAGTTGGCGGATGTGATTGCAGAGTCATTGGTCATTATCTCTGAAAACTCATGGCGATCGGGGGAGGTCCCAGATGACTGGAAAAAGGCTAGTGTAGTGCCCATCTTTAAAAAAGGGAAGA
>NC_133771.1:193826067-193829885 GCF_003597395.2 Chelonoidis abingdonii | reverse complement strand
CAGAACAAGGAGTAATGGTCTCAAGGTGCAGTGGGGGAGGTTTAGGTTGGATATTAGGAAAAACTTTTTCACTAGAAGGGTGGTGAAGCACTGGAATGGGTTACCTAGAGAGGTAGTGGAATCTCCTTCCTTAGAGTTTTATAAGGTCAGGCTTGACAAAGCCCAGACTGGGATGATTTAGTTGGGGATTTGTCCTGCTTTGAGCTGTGGGTTGGACTAGATGACCTCCTGAGGTCCCTTCCAACCCTGATATTCTATGATTCTATGATTAGGCTGTTGTTTTACCGTTTTTTATGTCTTTATATATTTTCTTTCCAGCTTTTATCTCATATATTGCTACTTTCTTCCTGTGCAATTTCATATAACTTTATTACTGCAGATTGTGTGAGCTCTACCCCTTGAACTGCTTCCAGTATCTTCTATTGCTAGAATCTGTACACTATTGCACATGACAAAGATGTCTGATTACAATTTTCTGTTAGCTTCTTTTGTCCACAGTACTCTATAGTTGCAGGCCTCAAGCAAAAAATTTTTCTTCAGTTTTACAAGTGTAAGAAAAACAGCTCTCACATTTCCTCCATGCAGGCTGAAGCATTGTTCGCTCTGTTATGACACTGTCTGACTGCAGATTTGTTGTTCCTCCTGGTGCTGGATTTTTTTTCCTCTTTATTTTCTCTTTTCTGATTTTTTCCCCCTCAATGAAGATGGAAAGTTCAGCCATATCATTGCCAGTTGCACTAGCTGGCATTAAATCCAAGAACACACACAGGTACAGGTTTAGTATTTTCTATTGGCACAGCTGTAGTAGCTAACAAATAGTGCACTCTCACAGCTCGTGCACTGAATTCCACTATCAGCAGTGATGGGGACCTCAGATTACAATAGCACAGTGGCCAGACTGAGCAGGAACATCTACAGTGCTATTTTTAGCCCCATAACACAAGCACCGAAAGTCCAAATCAGTTGACCTGGGCTCTAGGACCCGCTGCTGCGAGGAACATTTTGCAGTATAGATGTACCCTTGCAGATATCTCTTCAGTCTTTCTGATCCATACAAGGGGGTTTAGTACTTGGAAACCTTATGCACCAACACTTCACTTTTATGTGAAAAACTAATTATAAGGAGCCCATAATTGCCCCTAGATTCTCCAGGGCCATTGCAAAGGTACCAGCAATAGATGAAGTCCTAGTAGCTTTAGTGCTCTAGAGGAAGCAGGGACTGCAGAAAGGTAATCAGCTGGCTAAGCATTATGACAGACTCGAAAAGGTGATGTTCTCTTTCTGACCAGCATCCTAGCAGGGCATTCTGGGTGACCTGTTGCATTCAGCATGTGCTGTACGATTAAACTGCACTGTTAGGATAATGGAAAATAACACGTATGCTTTATTTGTGTAATTAGATTAACCCATGCACTCCCAACTTTTTTTTTAACCCCCTCCTAAAATGTACTGGTGGCTTGGCGTACAGTTACTACTCTCCTTTCTGAATCTTCTCTCTTTCTTTCTAGTTCTGTTTTGTCTCTGTTCTGAATTTTCCTTTCATGTCTTGTTTTTTTTCTCTTCTGTGTATTTCCAGCCCCCTACCCCAATGTTTGATTTTTTTATTCCCCTAATCCGATTTTGCCCTCTTTACTTTCCTCCATTCCCTCTCACTAGAAGTCTCACTATAAGGCTCAGAGGGAAGGACATCCACTGATGTCACCTTCTCTTTATATTAATCTATCCTTAAAACTTGTTTCTTCTGCAAAGTCTAATGGGTCTGGTACAAAAATCCTGAAGGTTAGTGTATATAGTTGAGGGATTAACCCTTATATCCCTGAACCAGGTCAGGTAACTGGAATCAGGCAATACAGCTGAGTGGAATCAATATATTTAATATTAAAAAGTTCTTGATACTGTGTGCTTCAGGATTTAGCATTCCTGGTGTTAATAATTTACAATAAGAAGCAGTGGTCTGTACATGTGACAGGCACAAATTAGGGCCTAAAATAAGTAACCAAGCATGATTGAAAGCTAATCCTCAAGTTGATTTTGTGTGTCTGTGGTTTTAATGAGTATTTTAACTGGGTTTTTTAAAAGATTAATTTGCAGGTTCCTAGCCTATCATGTGGT
The DNA here is from genome assembly GCF_003597395.2 of Chelonoidis abingdonii. NCBI lineage: Eukaryota > Metazoa > Chordata > Testudines > Testudinidae > Chelonoidis > Chelonoidis abingdonii. The sequence continues at coordinate 193,827,773 of NC_133771.1, read as the reverse complement.
TGAGCTAGGGTGTGGCTATAAAAGCAAAAGGGAAGCTACTACATAGCAGGAAGGGCAGGACGTTTCCCCTTCCATCTTGCTGGTGCATGTTACCAGCCCTTTTAGTTGCTTTTTTTCCCATTTAGAAATCTTCTGACTGTTTATGAAGAAGTCAGCCCTAGGAAGAGTGGACTGAACTGCACTTAGGGGTTTTATTTTATCTTCTCTGTCCTGCTTTGGGTTCCCTTCTCCCTACCTGTGAGAATGATGTCGGCAGCTCTCTCTTCCCTCTCCCCTAGCTGAAAACTTCTTTCTAGTTCCTGAGGGGTGACAGGAAAGCTCCTGGGCTACAAGACTATTGACAGCAAGGATAAGATTTCACAGGTCTGGTATGCTGCAAAGGACAGAGGGTCTGGATAAAAACATATAATCAGTATTGTAATGAACATCCTCACTCATATTGGGTACCTGTCTGCCACTCTAGCAGAGTTGCAGAGAAAGGCAGTAGCCAGTGGAAGGGGCTATATTAATGTGTTCAACCTCCAGCCTGGGGAGTGCTCCATAATGCCACGTGATATGGAAAAGGAAATAACAGCCAGAAGTCAGAGGGGAGCAGGCTCAGGAGGGATCCAGTAAGATCATTAGCTGGGCAAGGCTGGGACTGATAGGGGAGAGCTGGGCAGGGAGGCAGCCTGCTGCTAGCAGTTGTAGTAGCAGCAGCATACTGGGCAGCATCCTGAAAGCAGGAGATATTGGATAACGGCACATGGGCAGCAGAAGGAGAGTACAGAGAGCCCCAATGAAACGTTGTTCCAGTTACAGCCCTGTACTGGGGCTGGGCTAGGAACCATGGAGTTATTTTTGTTGTAACTGTTGATGTCCTTCAGCTTTTGATGTTTGCACATTTTCCTTTTGCTAACCCTGTCAAAATGACCCTCCACACCTGACCTCTCAGTCCTTGTCTTCACAGTACACCTGTACAACACCTTCAGAAGATGAGCCTTGGATAGGGTGACCAGATGTCCCAATTTTATAGGAACAGTACCGATATTTGGGGCTTTTTCTTACATAGGTGCGTATTACCCCCCACCCCCTGTCCCAATTTTTCACACTTGCTATCTGGTCACCCTAGCCTGGGAATTTAAATCCATAATTCTGCAAGACACTAAAAATCACGGACTTAATAAAAATCCTGGATTTATAGCTCATTACAACAATCTATAACCCACTAACCCTCCTTTGTTCTATGACTGTAGATGTGTTAAATGGCTGCTTCACCTTGAATGGTCTCTTGCAACATGTGTTAACTCCTGCAACACGTGTTAACGAAATACTTTTGTACTTAGCGGTGACACTCCAAGTATCTTTCCCAGACCTGAAGAAGAGCTCTATGTAAATTCAAAGCTTGTTTCTTTCACCAACAGAAGTTGGTCCAACAAAAGACATTATCTCACCCACCTTGTCTCTCTAATGTCCTGGGGCCAACACAGCTACAACAACACTGCAAAAAATAATCCCGTTACTTATTTGAAATATGTGTTAATGGAGACCCACGGAGAGCAAGAGCCTGGTGCTCAGACAGCCTGCAGCACTTGCTCGAGCTCATGATACACAGGCCATGTCTACACTACGGGATAATATCGAATTAGCTAAAATCGGTTTTATAAAACTGATATTATAAATTCGATTTCATGCGGCCACACTAGGCACAGTAATTCGGCGTTGTG
>NC_133771.1:193805461-193824183 GCF_003597395.2 Chelonoidis abingdonii | reverse complement strand
GCCCGGAGGCCAATAACGTCGATTTCCATCCACACTAACCGTAATCCAATATGTTAATATCGAATTTAGCGCTACTCCTCTCGTCGGGGAGGATTACAGAAATCAATTTAAAGAGCCCTTTATATCGATATAAAGGGCGTTGTAGTGTGGATAGATACAGCGTTAAATCGATTTAACACTCTTTAAATCGATTTAAACACGTAGTGTAGACCAGGCCACAGAGAATTTACCAGTCACCTAGAAGGGAGAGGTGTGCACAGCACTCAGAGTGACTCCCTGCAGCAGAGGGGGTGGGCTATACGCTGTCCACTGACACTATTATTACTTATTTGTATTATGCTAAGGCTTAAAGATCTCAACCAGGATTGAGACTCAACTGTGTTGGCTGCTGTACACGTACTAAGAAACAGTCCCTTCCCTGAAAAACGTTATCAAGCTACTAATAACTTAAAAATAATACAGGAATTTTTTTTCTAAATGATCCTTATTTAAAATGAGTTTGTCAACATTTTGCCAAAAAAATCCTTTTTCTAAAATATTTTTGCAGAAAAATTTCAGTTTTTCAGAATTTTCTGATTTTTTGTTTTCCACTATTTCCTATTGACTGCCAGTGGGAATTTGGCTCTAAAATGCTTAAACCTTTTTTGAAAATGAAACTTAGGATATGGCTACACTGTACAACGCTGCCCTGGGAGCGCTCCCGCAGCAGTGCTTTGAAGGCTGAGTGTGGTCACCGTGCCAGCGCTGGGAGAGAGCTGCAGGTACTCCACCTCCTCGTGGCACTGTTTACACTGGCACTTTACAGCGCTGTAACTTGCTGTGCTCTGGGGGGTGTTTTTTCACACCCCTGAGCGAGAAAGTTGCAGTGCTGTAAAGCTCCAGTGTAGCCAAGGCTTCAGTCTCCTAAATCAGTTAGGAGTTGCAGTGGTGAGCATAGAAACACCTAAATACCTTTCAAAATCAGGGCCCTAATCTACAGTTTGAAATGCAGAACAAAAAATTAATAGTCAATACAAAGTCACAGTATGACAGACTAGAGATATCCTGTCTCCCAGACTATTAATCTGGCTCTTTTCAGAAACACTGAATCCACTTTTTTTTTTAACTGCTAATAAATACATTTGAAACACTGAACTGTAGAAAATGTTGCACTGCATACTTTAAACAACTCAGGACAGCATTCACTAAATCTTTTTACAGTCTATAGCCTCCAGAGCCTAATTAATTAATTAAATAATTAATTAAATAAATACAAATAAAAGAAAGGACGTGGTTAACGGTTCCCTCAAAATCAGGGAGTACCAGTACTAATGTTTCATTATAAATCATTTAAATTGCTGGTCTTGTTTCAAAATCTTACCTATTTCATAATGGACGCTATGAAATTCCTCAGTTTTGTCCAGATTTTACATTGAATTATTTCATTCACATTAACTCAAAACTCAGAATGGAACAGAGATGAACCAATCTCTCTGGAAAGATTTGTAGATATTCTTGTAAACTTAAACCAATTTATTTTGCATAATTCTCTTTGTAAGATTTTAACTGGACTCTAAAACTGAGATACGTTTCAATAATATAGGAGAACTTATACGTTTGTTCTTTTATTTTGATCACTTTCAGTATTTTTGTATTACTAGTAATAGCATAAGATATATTCTTATAAACACAGGACTAATATGTTTCAGTTATTGTTATCTACTGATTCGATAACAACTGAATTGATCTCAGATTGTTGCAAGCAACTGTACTGCAGCCAAAACACCATATGAACCACAGAACCTAGATCAATAATTTTTCAAGTGAAATAATTGTTTGCCTTTGTAAGACCCTAATTACTTCTAGAATGAAGAACTGTTTGATTGACCTCCAGGAAAGCAGCAGATGTGAATAAGCCAGTCACCTCAGGCCTTATCATTTAAAAAGAGGCCTTGAAAATTACAGAAAAGTACACTGAACATGTGCTGGTTAGTTGTGGGAAATAAACAGCTGGAGAAGCTGAAAACTGCTTTGATAAAACAGAATAACCTCCTAATTTGTGGTCAAAATAGATTCTCTTGATTAGCCACCCACCCACCAACATATTTTATTTTTTTTTAAATATTCAGTTAATAAAGACAATGACTAAATGATTTTGCAGTGACTGGAGTTATTTTCAGAGGACCAGTCTGATTCAGTTTGTTGCCCGATTTTGTGAAATCCCACACAGAAATGTCACTGAAGATCATGAATTTACAGTTTTGAATCTGTTTTAAACATCTTTGTTCAGATTGTCTTTACTACTATGTAATTTTAATGTTGTTTTGCATTGTTTGTATATTTCTATACTATTGGATAGGATGTATAGATAGATCCTCAGCCAGTGTAAATTGGTGTAGCTCCATAAACTTCAATGGAAGTATAAAGAGTTACACCAGCTGAGGATAGGGACCTAATTATCTAGCATGAGATTCTACAAGGTAGAGCCAAGAGGGAAGTAGCGTTAAGGTGGCTTTAAACCCTCTCAATCCTGGCTGTTCTGAGAGACGGAGATTAGCCCCCAGTGTAACTTAGGGTATGGCTACACTTACATTTTTGCAGCGCTGGTAGTTACAGCTGTGGTCGTACAGCTGTGTAGGGCCAGCGCTGCAGTGTGTCCACACTTGCAGCATTTGCAGCGCTGTTGTGAGTGGTGCATTGTGGGCAGCTATCCCACAGAGCACCTCGTCCCATTTTGGTGCTGTGGGTTGTGGGAAGGGGACGGAAGGGTGCGGGTCATTCCGCTTCCTGTTCCAACGACCCGTGCTCGCCAGGGAATCTGACCCGCGCCTAAGAGGGCCGCACCTAGGCCCTTTTTTATTTTTTTTTTTTTTTTTTAAACTTACCCCGTCCCCGCTGCGGTCTGCTCCATGGTCCCGTCCTTTGAGTGAAGCGCGGCGGGAGCGCCGGCAAATGGCCAGCTGCTCTCCCAGCTAGAGCTCCAGCCGGCGGTGGGTGCTTGCCGGCGCTGCCGGATGGGGCTCCAGCCCATGAGAGTGGGGCGGCGGGGCTTTGTCAAGCTCCGCCGAGAGCGGAGTCGCGAGCTTGGCCGCGCTCTGGCCGGGCCTCCAGCGGGATTGCGGAGTTACGGGGCCTTGCCGCGCTCTGACCGGGGCTCCAGCCGGAGAACGGAGTGCGCGGCAAGCCCCCGCTCTCCCGTCTGGAGCTCTGGCCGGAGTGCGGCAAGCCCAGCAACCCGGTCTGGAGCTCTGGGCCCTTTAAATAGCCCCCCGAGCCTGGCAGTGAGGGGGGTATTTAAAAGTCCCTGGGGCTCTACACTGCCTCTGCCACGACCCGGTCCTCTCAATAAGCCGCCGGAAGCCTCACTCCCTCTTGCATTCCCAGCGCATCCCGCGGCTATTTAAAAGGTCACCGGAGTAGAAGGGGGTTTGGGGCACCCCCTACTTTTTTAAAGGGGCCCCCTGGGTTTTCCAGCTGCCTCTGCTGCACCCCATGACCTGCCCACACCAGTCGGCCCCCCTGCCTTCAGCCAGCCCCATGTCCACTGCTGCCTGCAGTTTCCAGGCATTAACCCTGCAGGGAGCAGCTGGAACCAACATATGTGCACACCCCCAGGGAGTGGCAGGGACCACACAATGTGAAACGGCAGTCATTAATAACCAATCAACAGCATGTATGATGCAATGTATATATTTATTATTCATATAGTTATGGAAAGTAAATAAATACATGAAAGAAATGAGAGGCTTTTTTCCAACTTTTTTTAAGTCATCCCTGCCAATCTGTGCTTCTCTTGGTAGTCAATTCCTTTCTCTTGGCAGCCTTCTCCTTTATCTTGGCAGCCTGTTCCTTTTTCATGGTTTCCTTATCCCTCCAGTCTTGCAACTTTTTATTTTCTGTGAATACAGATTCATAACTGCTTTCACCATCTCTTCCTTACTCTCCTTGGTTTTTTTCTTAAGCTTTACAGTCTTTCAGAAGTCTGCGCTGATGGAGCAGTATATCAAAGTTCACTTTAAAAAAAACACAGAGAGATAAACTGTTAATACAGAGCCTGCATTGTTTTTAAGAGTTTTGTAGCATATTTACACATTCTGAGCCTAGCACAGAGAGGCCGCAGCTGCAGATAGAGATGGCGAGTTCCCACACGCGGCTCACAGGGAAGGGGGGCTGCCACGTGGCTCACCTGGGAAGGGGGGGGGTTGCTTCACTGTGGAAGCCATGGGGTTTCTGTGACTTGTGGAAAGCAAGAGACAGCTACAGGGAATAACAACTGAACACCTACACACATCTGCACAAGCAGCTACAGAGCCATCTTGCACACGCGGCTCACCTGGGAAGGGGTGGGTGGAGGTTGCTTCACTGTGGAAGCCATGGGGTTTCTGTGACTTGTGGAAAGCAAGAGCAGCTACAGGGAAATAAAAACTGACCTATCACCCACATCTGCCACAGCAGGTACTCTCAGAGCCATCTTGCACCACGCGGCTCACCTGGGAAGGGATGGGGTTGCTTCACGTGGAAGCCATGGGGTTTCTGTGACTTGTGAAAGCAAAGAGCAGCTACAGGGAAATAAATACTGAACCTACACCCACATCTGCCCAGCAGCCTACTCCAGAGCCATCTTGCACAATCGCAGCTCACCTAGGAAGGGGTGGGGGGGGGTTGCTTCACTGTGGAAGCCATGGGTTTCTTGTGACTTGTGGAAAGCAAAGAGCACTACAGGGAAATCAATGGGCTATTCCCATTCTAGGCATGCTTGCAGGCAGCCATAGCCCCCTGCTCCCAAAACATTTACATCCTTATAATAAAGCTTCTTACCAGGAACAGGCTCCTCTGCTGGTTCTCATACCAAGTCCCAGTGGCTTCGACTGGCTAGCTTCCTTCCTGGCTGGAAAATAGCTCCTGGCTGCATGACTCCTGGGAGTCTCCAAACACCTCAGTAACCTCCCTCTCGGTTCTCTACACCCTCCCCCTCCTCTCCAGCTCTGAGCCCAGGGCAGTGGAGTGCGAAGCAATGACCAGCAGGAGCTGAAAAGGTATGCTGGGATACCTCCTAATACCGCGGAGGCCAATTACAGCGCTGGTGAGTGTCCACATCTGATGACCAGCGCTGCAGCACAGCGCTGGTCTCGCTACACCCGTAGCGGACCCAGGTGTACACCCAGCGCTGCAAACAGGGAGTTGCAGCGCTGGCTGAGCTTTTAAGTGTGGACACCTGCTAAGTTGCAGCGCTGTAACCCCCTCACCACACCTGCTAAGTTGCAGCGCTGTAACCCCCTCACCCCCTAACCAGCGCTGCAAGTAGCAAGTGTAGCCAAGCCCTTAGCCCTGGGGGCCTGTATAAGTTAAAGCAATCTTGCTCAAGCATTGCCTTGAATCTGCACGGTGCTATGGTTCCACCCATCCTAACCCCAACCCTGCACCTGGCTTGCCCCTCACTGAGGTTTATGAAGGCATCCTCGTGAGGCAGCCTTATGACTGTCTTCTGCAGTTCCTGCACCAGGGGAATACTTCCCCGCCTAGCATCAGACCATTTAAACAGTATAAAGGGTCTAGAATGCCAAGATCTTCAGGCATCCAAGAAACAGGATGACCAAAGGCTTTAAAGAGAAAATTAGAACACTGTTCCAATATTTTCACTTGTGGGGCTCCAGACTAACGGTACTTATCATGGGGATATGTCGGAGGGGTTGGCCAGCTGAGCTTCTGACATATGCTGTTGTGTGTTTTTGATTCACTGAGGGGTTTTTGTTTGTTTTTTTCCCCAAGGAGTCATAAAGTAAGCAACATAAATTTACTCATTTGAGCACAAATCCTGATACTATTGTCACCAATAATAGAACTTCTATTGCCTTCCTCCTGAGCAGTATTTGACCAGAATTGCCAAAAAGAAAATAAGGTAAAATCACCTATGGGAACTCCTCATTTGTGATTTTTTTTTCCCTTGTAGATTTTAAATATTGTAACTAAATTGTTGCCCTGCCAGTCAAAATATATCAAAACAAATAAGTAGGGCCTGATTTTTCACTTATCTCTGTGCAAAGCAGGTGCAAAGTGGATGTAGAACAACTCCTCTCTGGTTTGGAAGCACACTCACTTTCACACAGCTGTAAATTACTACACAGTTAGAGAATCACACACATATTTAAAGATGAAAAAGACTCACTTAGTTTTCTAGTCCATTTCCCTGCCAGTTAATGACTTTTCCCCACATATTTCCTTTCTTAATTTCATCACATCTAGTTATTCTGTATTAATCTCCCTTCCTAGTGTTAAATTTTGGGGTTTTTTTATATATATCTATACACCCCTTTCCTTTAATTGCCTGAGAGGGCCATACCATGTTCCTTTTCTAACATGCTTACAAGCACTGCAGTTAGATGCACATATTAAAGACATGCCATTTTTATTGGGGTCAAGTCTATGCAAGACCTTCTTACAAAATATAACCAGAGAAAGGGGACCGCTTTAGTATCCTAAGTGTCAGGTATGAAACACAGAAATTCCCTAGAACCATGATCCCAGCAGAATCAACCGAGCCATTCCACTTATGGACATAAATAACTGTGTTTCGTGCATTTTACTGTGTGGTAGTATTTCCATGAGACCACAGAAACCCTGCCTGCTCTGGGGCCCTAATCCAGCAAAGCGCTTAACCACTTGCTGAATGTAAAGCAGGTGAGGAGTCCCAGGGAGCCAATGTATTAATTATTATTATTATTATTATTTGTATTGTGATAGCACATAGGTGCCCCCATCGTGGATCAGGACCCCATTGTGCGAGGTGATGTAAAAAAAACAGAACAGACCTTCTTATAGTTAAACACACGCGTAAGTGCTCTGCTGAATATACATCAGGAATCTCATAATACTTCTAGGAAGACTTACAAACCAGATAGATATGTCCCAGTATTAGTCAAATTTTCTCTTCTCCCAACAGTTACACAGGATGCTGTGTTGGTATCTGGCTTCTGTACAAATATGGTTTAGGCAATGAAAGTATTGTACTTGGGTATCTCGAGGGCAGACTTGGGTACCAAGTAATAAAATGTCCACTTATAAATTACACCTGTATACCAATGCTTCTTTAACAAAACTGGGGAAGTAGTACATAGCCAGCACATTTTCTGTGGGGGAACAGGCCTAAATTTCTGTAGTTTTGTGGCAAGACCTGCCTTCTCTCGGATGCCTGCTTACTGAGAGGTATTGTTTTTGTTAACTACGTTGTAAATAACTAAAATGGTCACATAGCATCTCAGTATGTTTTTGTAAGGAAGTCGTAGTTAGTTCTTCCTGAGAGTTAGACCTGAGCTCAGGCTTTTGGTCTTTTATGTGTGCAATTAACTGCAAACACCTTGTCGTAAACATTTTAAAAGGTCAAAGTGATTGCAACAATTTTGCTAAAGAGATAAATGGTCAAATGAAACATTGAATTGTTAATTCCCAGGTGACAAAAAGCTTCATACATCTGATCAATAAGAAAACATGCAGAAAGAATTTGAGGATAAAGGGCGGGTCAACCTTGAAGTGTTAATAACTTGCTGATATTATTTTGTTCTGGCACATCACACTTGTAGCAGGTAACAGAGCCAATAAGAGCAAATTAACATTCATAGTCTTATAGCAGTGAGACTGGATACCTACAATAATTGAAACAAAAGTTTTAAAGGATTTAGAGATATTAATAACAGCAAAAACAGTGAGTTTGAAACTGACAGGTAAGAGCAATATCTTACTGTTATTCCTGTTTATATTAGCCACTTGCTGGAGATCTCTCTCTCTCTCTCTCTCTGTGCTTCTTTTCTCTCTTTCATTTTGTTGTAGTTCCTATGCTTTTTCTTAAAATGCTACTGTTGAAAAATTGCTTCAGTCAATTACAAGTATTTAAACTTTTAATTGCAATATATGTCTACTTTAAGTCCACATATTCTATTATTCACATAAGTGGGAACAGATCCTCAGCTGGTGTGAATTGTCATAGCTGTTATTATAGAGCTGTGACAACTTACACCAGCCGAGGAGCTGCCCCAGGAAGTATATTTATATTTGTGGAAGGTGAACTATGTACATTTGCTAAACTTCAGAAAACTACTACAGACACTGAGCTTCATTGCTATTTATGCTTAGAATAAGAGGATCTCTGAACATTTTTTTCAATCAAGTCTTGATTTAAGTAAATAATACTGAGAACACTGTTTTCAACCTTTTAGACTAATGAAAAGAGTATTTTATAACTAGACCTGCTCTGTAAATTATTTCTCCCTTTTTATTAAAAAAATTGTATTTTCATCTTATTCACTATAAATCAACAAAGTACAAGTGAAAATTAAAATTCGCAATTTACATGTAACATTTTAGATTGGTTAAAAGCTAAAAACTGAAGAAAAATAATTGAGTCAGCATCAGCATGCCAGAGTTGAAACAGGGACTCGTATCCTTAACAGATCTGGTTTAATTTTTTTATTCTAACTATGAAATGTAATACTGGATGGACTATATCCAAGTGTTATAGACTTGCAAACTGGTCAGTGGAGACTTTTGTATGTAGAAATCCACTTATCCTATTCAAGACTTTTAAAACAAGACAGTTGAAATTTCTTTTCAAATTGTTAGAAATTCCACTTCCAACCAATTCATGAAGTTCCAGGGAGATGGTTCGTACATGCCCAAGTTATATGACTGAACGACTGTGGTTCAGAAATCAGCCATTAGTTACTGATAAGTCCTAATGGGCTCCTCTTTTCAATTTCTTGAAAAAAATATTAAATTGACCAGATGGAAAGAGGCCACCTGCAGAATTCTTCTTAGACAACAGCTTCTTTTGAAGATACCTCCATAAAAGATTGCAAGGCAGTATGATAAAGAGAATGAAAATTATCTTATTATTTATTTGACGAGGCATCTGAGCAATAAATGGACTTTTCCCAAAGTGGAGCACAGAATTTATGAAAAAAATTAAAAGCCAGTCAGAAATCAGGAAATACTGACAGCCAATGAATAATATCTCCCAATATATATAGGGGGTACAGAAGTCTAAGGAACTCAAGCTGTTCCAAGTCATTGTGTAATCATATATTAATGAAGTCAGTGACATAAAATATAGACAATGATGTGTATATTGATTGCTATAGACTCTTGAAATCAAATGAACATTTGAAAGGTCAGTAATTTTACGTGCACCAAATCAAATGCTAGTCATTTGCATGAGGCTGAAAGTCCTATCTCAGTGGAAAGTACTCCAGTGATAAGTAAATTTAATCATTCCGTATTTCAGTTTCATCTGAGATGAAAAATATAGAGAAATTGCATAATCCCATAAAACATGCTGAAATAAATGACATTTTAAAAGTGACAAGGAAAGATATCGCATGGCACAAATCTATTTTGCAGGCTACATAAATGTCACAAAACTGCATTTTACTCTGGGAGCAAATGTTAAAGCTTCTGTAGCCACTCACTAAATGTATTTACAAATTAAGATATGTTCTTTATTTCCAGGATCCCTGGAACCATGTGTTAGGATTTATTCAGACTGCAATTTAAAGGATTGTTCCATTTTTTGTTCTTTCAAAAAACAAAAAAAAGATTGAAAAAGTCATCTTTGTAATACAGTTTTTAAATATTACAAATATAAAGATACCTTAGATTATCTTCCCTAGATAAAAGGGTATTTTCATTGTGTCTTTCAAAAATATTACACATAGTACACAGTATAAAATGCCCTTTTCACCTCATTGAATCAACAGGAACTTTGCCTTTGACTTTAATAGTAACAGGATCATACCTTAAGGTAGAGGAGATTTCATATTCCTTGGGTATTTAACATTTAAAGATAATTCTAAGAGTCTTGAAACATTCTTATATAATGATAATAAATAATCAGCAAAACAGCATAGGACTATACCCCACACCAGAAAGGAACTCCGGCTACAGTACAGTGATTCCAAATGAAATAATGTTTAAAATATAAAACAATAAAACTATGTAATAAAATCAGACTCATAAAACTTCAAAAATGACAACTAGTAGGGTGAGAGTACACATTGTGGTGTATTTCTTTCTCCTTCTGTTTGTTCAGTTCATATGTTCTATTGCTTATATCATTTCAAAATGGTTGACCTTCTTTCTTTTGGAAACAGAAGCAATGGATTTAAAATAGTTAAGGCTTGTGGTGTCCAACTGCAGCTCTATGTTGCAAAACTCCAAATATCCTAACATTGCAAGAAAACTTATTTTTTATTATAGTATTGTGTAAAATCACAGTTACATATGGAACAAATCAAAACATACCAAAAATATTTTTAAAAAAATATACTTTGAGCATTTAGGAATTAGAGGTTTTTAACCCTTTTCCCACTTTTAAATTATTTTAATAAAAGTAGTAACTCTAATTGAATAATAACCTGTCTAAAGGACAACATGGGGAAAAAAGCCCAGGGATTATTTAGATCCAGCTTGCAGATATACATTATATTCCTAATGTTATGCCACTAAATGTAGAGGGTAAGGCATGTATTTTATCCTACTGTAGAATGAGCACAAGCAGTCAGAAAACTTTGCAGCTTTCAGTCCATGGATAATGGATTCATTCTCTCCTGAAAAAAAGTTCAGTAGTTATAGATAGTGAGCAAGTGGCATTGACATTCTACACATTTGGAGGAGCAGGATGCAAAGGGAAATCTAGTCTCAATGACCCAAGTTCTTTGTGCATCCATGTGGAGTCCCCGGTCCTATACAGATAGTGCGACCAGATAGCAAGCGTAAAAAATCAGGACAGGAAGTGGAGGGTAATAGGTGCCTACATAAGAAAAAGCCCCAAATATGGGGACTGTGCCTATAAAATCAGGAAATCTGGTCACCCTGTCTGCAGCACCAATCTTCCCTTACAACACCGCGACAGTAACTCTGTAGTCATTAGCTCCCCTATTGCACAGCTCTCCCCATTACCATCATCCCAAGGTCTGCACATTACCTCCACACATTTCCTGAAGGTGACAAAATGTGAGGAGTAGAAGTTAATGCTACAAGGTGCCACGTTAACACCTACTGAGATCTGTGCTGGAGGGGAACATGGTGCCTAGAGTGCCTGCATCCTGATCCACCATGTGTTCCAGCTGTCTATGAAATGCAGCAGAACTCAAACCATGTCGTGTTTCTGAAGGCTAATTGGGAGCGGAGAGAATGTCAAGTGGCCTCCACTTTCTGCAAATTCCTGCTCCTTTCCGCCAGTGTTTATTCTCCTTTGCTGCCCTCTGCACCACAGAGTGGAGCATGTATTCTTGTCCCTAGTTATCTCTGTTATCTTATTTCTGTTATTGCAGAAGCTCCCAAATTGTGGTCCACGGACCTCTGGTAGCCTGCAGAGTTCTTGCTAGTGGACCCACAGCAAGCTGGCTAGTCACAAGATGCTAGCTCTTGTTTTTATTTCTAGCTGCTAAATTGCATTAAAAGGCAGCTAAAATGAAATTCTGTAAGCTCCCTGGGATAGGGACTATGGTTTTTTTCTGCTTGTACAACGCCAAGCACAATGGAGCCTTGATGGGGCTCCTGGGCACTACCACAATACAAATAATAAATGACAATAATGCTATTGTACGCCTTTCCCAATATCACTTGTCATGCGAGCAATAGCTCTTTTCACAGGGATGTTAAGTGATTGTGGAGGGGAGAGAGTCTGCATGACAATCTCTCAGTCAAGCTGTGTTTAACAGTTGAAGAGTCCTCAGCCCTGTACTACTGTATACTGGAAACTATACAGAAGACACATTGCATTTCACATAGTACACAAAAAAAATCTTTAAGGATAGCAGCATATATAATGAACAAAAGAAAATGTAGTCTACAGCCAAAGCCTGGCCTCCCATTCTAACTGCTTTGCAATGTTTGAGTTGCACAAACCAGCTGGCAAACAAGTTTAATCAGCTAGTTGAGAAATTCCAGTACAGGTTAAATAAAGAGGGCCAGGATAGGGCACATACAGATAGAGAGAGAAGGCATGTTGGAGAAGTGCCTGGAAAAGGAGTTGCAGCCAGACCATTACTGTGCCCTGGCTAGTGAAACAGCCCTTTGAGGACTGTTATCATAGAGTACAATTTAAAGTAGCCCAAAAGCTGCTCTAAGGTGCACTTGGCAAAAGACTGGGGCAAAGGTGTAAAGCCATTTTTCCCCTCCCTTCCAGCTGCAGCTGAACTCCATTTAACCACAGCTGAGGATTCAGACTTACATGTTTGAGCTCTAATTTTGGTGACTTAGTGATATTTTGTTGCATCTCAACAAACGCGTAGATGGGTAGGTTCTTCTCCATAACCTTCACAGAGTACATGAAAACTTGTAGCATTTTGATGTTGTTGCCTTTAAGTTTGCCATATGTTTATGCTGTTCTGTAACATTATAGTTTTTCATCATGAATATTGTGCTCAAAACTACAAAAAAACAAATTTACATTTTTGGATTAATTAATCTTCCAGTAAACAAAAACAGTGTTTGCACAATTTAAGGGTCTAGTTCTGCAATTCACTGAGAACCCCACTCGATCCTGCAACTGAGTTCACTGGGACTAGATAAGCCTCAGCACACCAGAGGTGTTCTGACCACATGGGACTGGGCCATTTGGAACCAGCAAACAAGAGCCTGAAAACGTTCTGTTTTTAAATCATGCTTCCCTGCACTTGGTTGGATGGGTGACATAAGACTGTGTTAAATCAGCAATATCGACTCAAGTTCAGCATATAACGTAGGTTTTCCATGTTTGTAATGCCATTCTCATATGTGCAATGGTTTTAAATTATTGTTTTAACCTTCATTTAAAAATCTGTTTACTCCAAATCTCTCAAGATAGGCAGATGCCTTTGTAGGTTGTTTTCTCATGTGTGTCTCTTATTGAATGTTGAACACTTCCCCTTATCTTCATGGAAAGGAACTGTTGTTTTATTAAACTAAAAATAAGTACATGAGGAACATATTTATTTTCATCAAATACTTAGATAGCCAGGTCTGACAGTCCTACCATCTTAAGTTTTTCAGTGTATTTACACTGAATTTTCTAAAAACTAAATATCAGATACAAATATATTATAGTAGCTTAACTAGAAAATTTCTCCGCATTCAAATAAGTGGTCTTTTTTTGATCTAAATGCTATGCATGCTGTAGAAGAGTGTAATTAATTCCTACCTACTCAATTTTATTAATCATATAAAAAGAATCTGATTTTGACCTCATAATTGTGTCCATATTAAGAGCTGGAGAAACAACTGCTGTGAAAGTGAACATCTACATATTAGTTAAGCAATGGCCACACTCTTAGCCTTTCTAGTTCCATTACAAGGCTCGTGTAAGTCTCTTGGGGCCCCACTGGCAGTAGTTACAAACAACCCAAACCAGCAGGAATGTGCAAGGAACAGGTGCTCTGGCTTACTGTGGTTGTATTGCATGCAGAGAAACAAGAATAAGCAGCGAATGCTGTTGCACATCATCTCTAAAATAGCCCCTACCTGAAGATGTTTAATTTCTCTCCTACAGATATGTTTTTAAAGGTGGATGCTATTAGATATCATACTTTGCAAACAGTTAATATGCTGGTTAAGTCTCTTTCATTATCTTTACATGAGAGTTTTGGTATAAAGCATCTAAGACATACTTTTATAATTGAGTATGAAAAATGGCATAGAATACATTACATTCAATCAGAGATGTCATGGCACAAGGAAATACATATATGCAAAGGGGGCTCAGCAAGCTATTGAATGGCGTAATAAGCCTCTTAATCATCGTGGCAGCACATTATAATATTATGGGGAGGGGGTAAGCATTCAGCCCAGTGCAAAAACTAAACTAGTACAGTATTTCATTACTGGGAAATTAGGGTTCTTTCAGTGAATTTGCCATCAAGAAGAGATAAGACGAAGAAGTATTACATTTGAATCTCTAAGTCCTGATTCTGATCTCACAAACACCAGTGGAAATCAGAACTAACTCCTCTCTAGTAAATGATGCTGCACCAGTTTAAAACTGGTGTGAGATCAGAATCAGAGAAACAGCATGTGTATTTTAAGATGGTGCTTGATAAATGTGTGAATGAGGATATAAAGTGGGGTGCCTGCAATAGCAGAGGACTGAACTCAATGACCCAGGATGTCCCTTCCAGTCCTTATGTATTGCACATAGCTAATCACATCACATTACAGGAATTTCAGACTGAAAATATAAAACCATTGGAACTGAAGAGAAAGTAAAATTATAAAATGTAAAATTGTATCACTAGTTCTCTTCCCAGTTACACAGGCACAAATCAAAAGCAACTCAACAGAAATCAGTGGAGTTAAACCAATGCTAAACTGGGGGCAGGTCTACACTACTGCTTAAGTTGATCTAACATACATCGCATACATACACCCCTTTCTCCCTAGCAACTCAAATTTCACGTGTCTCCCACTGACATAGCTTACACTTCTTGCTGAGGTGAAGTAATTATGTCAACAGGAGAGCGCTTTCCCATTGGTATAGTGCATCTTCACCAGATGCGTGACAGTGCCGATGTAGCGCTGTAGTGTAGACTTGCCCTGGGATAAGTGAGAGGAGAATTAGGCCTATTCATATAAGAAAAGATATTTAGACACCTATTTTCAAAACCCAGGACTGTGTACAAAAACGTGCAATGATGCACCTACTTTCCATGCCCAATTATTGTGATTGCATGTGTAAATTGAGAATGGCACATGCAAATGACCCATTACACATAAGGTCCAGATTCTGAGCTGTGATACATCCCATTTGTGGTGATCGTAAGCAGCCAGAAAGCAGCTAGATCTCCCTAATTGGAATTCCTCTAGTATAGAAGAGTCTTCAGCTGGCATAGAGCTGAGATATCTGGATTTTATACCCTCCACCCCCATATATTTCATTTTAGAGGGTCTGAGACCTGAGGTTTTTCTAAAACATAGCAGAGCTGGTATGGGCCCAACTCCAATACTGGATGCAGCTGAGAATCTGGCCTTGAAGTAGCAATTTGTGCATGCAACATTTATAAAATCTGATTTACACGTGCAATCATGTTGATTCCATATGCAAAGTAAGTGGACATTATTACATGTGCTCCTAAGCACTACGAAATCAGGAACTTAATATTTTGCTTCATTCACATAACTGCTTTAATGTGAAAATCTAATCATGTTTAGGGCTGTGAACGATTTCTGCAACTAAAACCCTAGCTCCCCTGGCTTGACATACCATTACAACCCTGTATGACCAAAATGGGCTGCAAACCATTCAGTGAGCCTGAGTCAAGTGTGGGCCAAACCTGTGCCAATTTAAGATGATGGGTGGAAAAAAACTAATGAGACATAAAAATGTCTGTATGGCAATGATTTTACAAGAGACTAGGCTGCCATTTCATCTCAGTTATTATTAAATCTTAATTTATTAAATTATTAAACTCTTATTAAATCTTAATCTGTAGGGAAGTCAGAATAAATTACAAGTAAGTTTCTTTGAAAAAGGGCTGAAATGCATAAACTATGTACCATTTTCAAAACTGTGGATAATCTCACAGATTATATTATTGTAATTTAGCATCTCAAAATGAACTCTTTAGTTTTAGTTTCTGATTTTGAATTACAAAGAAGTTGAAATATGTGGATTTTTTTTTAAAGTTCCCTAATTAGGGGTCCACAGAATACTGTATCTTCCTGCCCAACACCTTCATAGTATGTTGAGAGTCATAGGATTGCTCTGGCAATGTTTAATAGTGAATCTCTAACTTCAAATTTAAATGTAGTAAAGAAACTTTCATTCAGTACCCCACTTAGAAGACTGAAGTTAAGGCATACATAGAAAAAACACACTGAAGCTTTGACAGATGGTACTCAGCGTTTGACTCCTGCTGAGCTCAGCAGGACCTATGGTTTAGAAGGTTAGGACTGTCAAAAAGACTCTGCTTATCAAGTGAATAACAAAGTGTAGACTGCAGTCTGTTTCCTATAGAAAACTTAGATTTTGCATGTCATTCTTCGCTATCGTTCTGATGGTTCAAAAACTTCTAAGAATCAGGTTTTCACATCCAACAGACATATGCTAACCATATTTAAGAAACAAGTAGGAACAGCCAGTCCAGGACAGAAGGAACTCGGTAGGTGACTCTAGGAAGTTTCGTCTCCTGCTCAGTGTTTGGCCAGATTTGGGATTTCGAAAGATTCTCATCCAAGGAAGCTCCCACCTGTTCTTTGCATGGTGGATTTAGTCTTTGTCTACATTAATTTATATTGGTTTCCATATCTGGGTTTGGGGATTTTTTTGGCACAATAAGCATGGGTGTGGCGAACGGTTTAATAATAAGCAGGCATTTACCATTTTGTGCTTCTTTTTTAAGTTAATTTGTATTATATATTACTTAGCATTTCTGCCAGTTATAGTACCTCCAGCATTTAAAATTGTCACAACTGAGTACGTATATGACAGCTACTGAGATAGGAGCACAGCAATATTTACAGCTCTGTCGTATGTTTCCGGTAACGTCTTGAACCTCACTTTGTCTGATTTTTTGCTGCGTCTAATGATGTTCTGTACTGGTATGTGCTAGAGGTGCGTCGATACGCCGCTTTAAATGTATTATGCTACTGTTATTGTAAGAAAAACAGGTCAATAATTTTACCTGATACACTCCTTTTGCGATCTAGAGTAGCTGAACTGAATTGCTTCTACTGCTCCTGCACACGTTAGGATAATCGATACTAGTGTATATAGTTCTTTAAAAAATTACTGTGATCATGAACACTCAAGCCGTGACCATTGAACTGTTACAGATTATAATTAATCGTATCGGTTCCATGGTTACTCAGGCCTTTTGTCTCAGTGTTATATTATGCAAGATAATCTATTTAATGTTACCAAATATTTAAAAAACAATCTAATCCAATTTATCATGAGCAGTGTCACAGCTATGCTCGTTTGATTATTATATCATGGCTAATTCATTACTCTACTGCGCTGACAATTAAGCAGAAAACAAACATATAGTCAAGGATTCTCTGACTGGTGTTAACTTCCCATGGCATCCTCTCGTTTAATAGTGCTATGATTCAGGAATGACATTACTGTGATACAGGATGGCTTCGCCAAAATATCTTCTGATTAATGTGCATATCGTACCTTTTGTCATTACATCTGATGTTTTAGAGCATTTGATCTGTTTGGCTTATAGCTACGTTTAATATAACATGCAAACTTCCCAATGCAAAACTGTTTTCTATTTTTAATTTTAGAGTGAACATTATGGTTCAAATTTTGCTCTTTATTTAAAAGAAGAAAGTCTTGCGATTTGATTGCTCTCGCCTTCCATCCTACTCTACCCATATACAGTTTGGTTCCTTTTGTCTTTTGATTTCAAATATCTGCTATTGTCATTATTTAGGTTGATAGGGGAAATGGCCTGCAATATTTAGATTCCATGTGTTTATTCCTGGCTATGAAGGGAGGGAGTCCTTAGAAAGTTATGTTGATGGTCTTAAATATAGTTGTTTTTTCCTCCGATGAGAAACAATCCACAGGGGCTGTGTGTGTTTGTCCCTGCAGAGCTGCAACTGTCCTATTCAGCACGGTCCTTAGACCAACAGATCTTCAAGAACCCACATAGGGCAACTGTACAGATGCTTTTTGCCTGATCTTAGTCCATCCTCAACTTGCACAGCTCCAACAGGCCAACATGCCAGATTGCTCTGAGCTACATGGATTGAGCAAGGGGCAAAACGGAGAGAGAATCGAGGACCTAGTTCAGCCCTCACCCATCAAAGCTAGACTACTTGTTGGGCGGAAGTGGGCGATGTCAGAATGGACATGGGGCCTATTCTTTCTATTGGCAACAAGCCAGGGATATAGAAGTTACTACCGGTGTTGCAGATCTATTGATATGTAAGTGTGCACTTATGAGAATACCTAGCAGCCCTTCCTCGGTGGATTATTATAGGATTAGTGATGACTGTTGATGTTAACTTAGTCCTGAGCTTTCCCTATCGAGAGGAGGCATACACCAGTGACTCATTACAGCAATTAATCTGTGGCATATGTTGATGTGAGTACTATTGAACAGCCTAACACAGGCAGCCAGCAAGCTCACTTTACACAACTAATACATACTGTGCTGTGAAGACCATGGACATCTAGTAGGCGTGTGGGTCGGCATTGTCCCGGTGATTAAGATAAGGAGCTAGCAACTAACTTATATTTCGTAGTGCAAGTTACATCGTGACATGCTGGGTCTTTGTCTGACCATCCCCCCCTGCTGAAATCACATGTTTTAACACTTGGTCACAACCGACTGTCCGCCTTGAGAACATGCATACGTCTTCAGGAGTTGCACTTGCATGATACTGGATTTCCAATTTCAGAGATGCGGTGAATAGTGTTCCATTCTCTTTCTTTCAGATTAATGATTCAGCGTCACTGTGGCTTTACACCATCTTTCCATGTTATAAATTTGCTTTAAAATCTTGAGACTGCTGCACTTCAGATTTGCAAAAATTCTGCTTGTACCTTGATAACTCCTAGCTTATCCGTAGTACTTTCTAGGGCCCATATTCAGTCAGGGCTTTAAGCTGCCAAGTCTAGTCATTGATTGTCTTGGAGCAAGAGAAACTGGTGTGCTGTACTCGTGTTAGGAGCAGTCATCGTTCAGTATGAAAACTGTGTTTGTCAAAACTCTCACAATGAGTTATGACCATGCTGCACGTATACGTTTCTTCTCGTGTTGTGT
>NC_133771.1:193767712-193805361 GCF_003597395.2 Chelonoidis abingdonii | reverse complement strand
CAGGACCTATGGTTTAGAAGGTTAGGACTGTCAAAAAGACTCTGCTTATCAAGTGAATAACAAAGTGTAGACTGCAGTCTGTTTCCTATAGAAAACTTAGATTTTGCATGTCATTCTTCGCTATCGTTCTGATGGTTCAAAAACTTCTAAGAATCAGGTTTTCACATCCAACAGACATATGCTAACCATTTAAGAAACAAGCTGGGAACAGCAGTCACAGGAACAGAAGGAAATACGGTAGGCCTGACTCTAGGAAGTTTTGCTCTCATGCTAGTGTTGGTGGCAAGATTTGGGGATTTCAGAAAGGATTCAAATCCAAAGGGAAGAACTCTGTTCTTTGCAATGAGTGGGATTTAAGTCCTTTGTCTACATTAATTTACTATTGGTTTCAATATCTGGGTTTGGGGATTTTTTTGGCAAAATAAGCAGGGTGTGAGGAAGGTTTAATAATAAAGCAGCATTTACCATTTTTGTTTGCTTTTTAAGTAATTTTGTATTAATATTACTTAGCATTTCTCCAAGTATAAGTACCTCCAGACATTAAAATTGTCACACTGAGTAACCTAATGACAAGCACTACTGAGATCAGGAGCAACGCAAATATTTTACAGCTCATGTCTATGTTTACCGGTAAGTCTGAACCTCAACTTTGTCTGTTTTTTGCTGGTAAATATAATGTTACTGTACTGGTATGCTAAGCTAGAGGTGGTCATCGATAGCACTGTAAATGTATATGCTACTTTATTGTAGAAAAACAGGTCAAATAATTTATTAACCTGATACATCATTTTGATCATAGAGTAAGCTGGAACTGAATTGCTATCTACTGCTCTGCAACAGTTAGGGATAATGATACAGTGTTATATAGTTACTAAAAAATTGTACTAGTATCATGAACACTCAAGCCTGTGACATTGACTTGTTTACAGATTATAATTAATTCAGTACGGATTCATTACTAGGCCTTTGTCTCAGTGTTATATTATGAAAGATAATATCATTTATACCAAATATTTAAAAAAACAATCTAATCCCAATTTACTATGGAGCAGTGTCACAGACATATGCTCGTTTGATTATATAATCATGGCTAATTCAATTACTCTACTGGCTGACAATTAGACAGCAAGAAAAACAAAACATATAGTCAAAAATTCTCTGACTGGTGTTAATACTTCCCATGGGCATCCTCATCGTTTATTAGGTGCCTATGATTCAGAGAATGACAATTACTGTGAATACAAGGATGGCTTCGCACCAAAATGATAATTCTGATTAATGTAGCATATCGTACCTTTGTCATTACGATCTGATGTTTTAGAGCATTTGATTCTGTTTGGCTTATTAAGCATACGTTTAAAATATAAAACATGCAAACTTCTCCCAAATGCAAAAATGTTTTCTATTTTTAATTTTAAGGTGAAAATTATGGTTCAAAATTTTGCTCATTTTATTTAAAAGAAAGAAAGTCTCAGAATTTGAGATGGCTCTAGCATTTCCATCCTACTCTACCCAATTACAGTTTGGTTCCTTTTTCTTTATTTCAAATATCTGCCTAATTCATTATTTAGAGTTGATAGGGGAAATGGCCTGGCCAAATATTAAGATTCCATGTAGTTTATTCATGGCTATGAAGGGAGGAGTCCTTTAGAAAGTTATGTCTGATGAGTCTGTAAAATATAGTTGTTTTTTCCCCGAATGAGAAACAATCCACAGGGGCTGTGTGGTTTGTCCCTGCAGAAGCTGCAAGTCCTGTCCCATTATTCAGCAGGTACCTTAAGACCAACACAGATCTCAAGGAAAACCACAATAGGCAACTGTACAGATGCTTTTTGCTCTGATCTGTCATCCAATCCTCAACTGACACAGCTCCCAACAGGAAACATGCCAGATTGCTCTGAGCTCCACATGGATTGAGCAAGGGGACAAAAGGAGAGAGAGAAATCCAGAGGCACCTAGTTAGCCCTCACACCCATCCAAAAGCTAGAGCTACTTTTGGGGGAAGTGGGCATGTCAGAATGGAACATGGGGTCCTAATTCTTTTATTTGGCAACAAGCCAGGGATATGAAAGATGTTACTACGGTGTGCAAGATCTTTGAGCATATGTAAGTGTGCACTTATGAGAAATACCTAAGCAAGCCCTTTAACCTGGTGGATAATTATAGGGATTAGTGATGACTGATTTGCATGTTAACTTAGTCCTGAGCTTTCCACTATGAAGAATGAGCATACACAAGTGACCTAAATACAGCATATTATCTGTGGCAATTTTGTGATGTGGAGTACTATTGAACAGGCACTAACAACTAAAACAAGCAAGATCACTTTACACAAATAAATACATTAAACTTGTTAGGAAAGAACATGGACATAGTAAGCATTGTGTCACCACTATTAAAATAAGGGCTAGCAACTAAATTATATTTCGTAGTGCAAGTACATGTGAATGCCTGGGTCTTTCTGAACACATCCCACACATGCTGAAAATCAATGTTTTAAACACTTGGTCAAAAACCAGCTGTCCGCCTTAGAAAATGCATAGTCTTCAGAGTTGCATTTGATGAAATGATTTACAATTTTCAGAGATGCGTGAATGTGTTCCATTCATTTTCTTTTCATTACATGATTCAGTCAACTGTGGCTTTAACCATCTTTCATTATAATAAATTTGCTTTAAAATCTTTGAGACTGACTGCACTCAGATTTGCAAAAATTCTGCTTGTACTTGATAACTACATATCTAACCTAGATACTTCTAAGGCACATATCATCATGGGCTCTAAGCTCCAAGTTAGGTATGTGATTTCTGACAAAGAGAAAACTGGCTGACTAGTGTAGGAGCATCCATCAGTTCAGTATGAAACACTGTGTTTGTCAAAAAATCTCACAAATGAGTTATTAACCATGCTGCACCACTATACTGAGGACTAACTGCTATTCGCCACATGAGGGTTAGTTCTATTAATCTCAGTGGAGTTATTTGTATTAGTTTGGCAAGCAGGATTTGTCCCTTTGTCTATAACACCCTAAATAGCACATGCTTGATGTTATTACTAATTAACATTTTCAGAATAGATCATAAATCCCTCTCTCAAGAACACTGTGTTGAATTATTGCTTTGATATTAAGAGATGCAATCACATGTATGTGCTTGAGCCAAATAATTCCAGAATATGTCATCACAAGAAAAGATGGTGGTCAGATTCTTGCATTTTTCAAAGATATAACTAGAGACCCCATATTCACTACAAGATTTACTGTACATCTGTAGTTCAATCAGCATTCTAAGGTCTAGTGTGATCAGAGCAAACATTCTGAAAGCTTTTGCAAGTTTTGTGAAGCAGACAGGAGAGGGAGCTGTCTCTTCATCCCATTATATTTTGAAATGATCTTCCTGAGCACATTAAAATGCAACAAAATTCTTGTTCTGTGTCAAATGTCTTTTTTTTTTCTTTTGTACTAGGATGGTTTTATCACTTATAACTGGAGTTTGTGACATCAGAATACACATGTATACCACAGAATAGCTTTTGGTGAAAGCAACTAGTACACATTTTACAAAAGGCTTTCACTACTGGTATAGGAAACAGTAAAAGAGTGCAATTCACCCTTACAAAATTCTGGTTGCCCATTACTGATATAAATACAGTAGCATACATATGCTTCCAGTTACAAATGCACATGCACACACACACATTTATTTGCTGAATGAGTAATTTTTTTCATTAATCATCATTATAGTAAAAGGTGGTTGAAGTAGATTTTTATGACTGCCTTAAAAAGGTAGGCTGAGTTAGTTACATTTATTTTTAAGATCACTAAATCACCCAAGTTGCTAATTAAAAGAAGACAGTAGGAGCAAGAACCTCAGCTGTAATAATTTAAAAACATTACAAAAGAAAGTAATTGTAATTAGAGAGAAAATGTATCTTAGTAGCTACACATTTTCATCTATGTTCAGTTAAAATCTTCCCAACAGAATATGATCTTAATTCACATTCTGAAAATAAAACTCTGACTGCAGACATGATTGCATCAACATCTGGATAGAATGCTAAAAATCAAACTGTGGGGTACATCTGTCTCCTAAATGATATATAATAAGATTTACTTAATCTGGTTGAAAGAAAAAAAATGTTTTTGTCCCTCAATTTGTTGCAACATCTGAAAGTTCATGAGGTTATGACCCCCCTTTAAGAAAGCATCTTCTACCACCTGCAAATACCCTAGGAAAGCAGTTTGAAACAATAAAACACGTGCTAGTTAACCGTTACCAGGGAAACAGTTATGGTTCACCAATAGGAGGTCTACAGCCCCACAGTGGCTTTGTCTAAAGGAGACATGTGCCAGCTGTTACTGAATAATCACTGTTGTAGATCATCATGAAATAATAGCTGACAAGCTGGGTCTTATGGAAGTTTATATTTTCTTCATCACAACAGATAAATACAAGTAAAACAACATAAAATCAGGCATTTTAAAATGTAAACTGAAAGATAAGTAATAATAGTAAAAGTATTAAAACAATGACCCAACACTAATGTCTTGTTCTTAGATGCAAATACAGATCTGTAACTCTAGTCTGTTCTTTTTCCATTTAGGACCCATTAATTTGCCCATGGAACTAGGTCGTTAACCTCAAATCACTAGGTGGTAGGTTGTCACTTGGTGCCTAGTTCTAAATATGGATTTAATTTGGCTATACTGTTTCTTACACAAAGAGATCAAATAAATAGATTTGAGGTGTTTTCATCTGTTTTTGCCTTTTTTTATAAAACTGAGGCTGAATATATTCACTGAATAATTTCAGCCACTAATTTTTGGTCTATAGACTTTTCATGAGCAGTTAATTGTGAGTTTCTTAATAACGGAAATTCAAGGTTTACCTGTGTTAGATGGTTTGCTTGGACATATACTGTAGATCAGATAGCATTATTTCCAGTTGATAATTATCTAAATTATGAACTGGAACACTAGGCACAGGTTTCCAGTGTGAATACTTAAGAGCTAAAAATTCACTTTCTGTAAATATTCTCAAATACTTCCTTACAGTTCACCGTTTCCAGGGACATTGCTGTCAGTAATCTCTTTCACAATGTTTATGTGTGGAAACTGAGCACAGACGGGGCACAGACCCAGGCAAAACAAATTCAATTTTGTTCAGTTGAGCTAACTATGCATAAAAATAACATTGAGGCATTCACCCAGCCCTACTCTATCTCAAATTCCCAGTTCCCTTTTTATCTGATATAAGTGTTGTCTTGTGGTTACTGTTTGGAATCAGCATACATTTCAGAAACTACAAAATCTATGTGTAATCCCCTCTATGTTGTTACTATTGGCTATTATTTTCCAAACACCCACACTGTACAAGCTGAGCCACAGTCTCTGCCTCAAAGAATACACAATCTGAATTCAACAAAACACAAAAAGTGAGGGTCATAAAGCAGACAAGAACAGGAGAGGAAGGACAA
Organism: Chelonoidis abingdonii; assembly: GCF_003597395.2. NCBI lineage: Eukaryota > Metazoa > Chordata > Testudines > Testudinidae > Chelonoidis > Chelonoidis abingdonii. Next base: position 193,799,886 of record NC_133771.1, on the reverse strand, counting down.
GTGTAACAATAATAAGGATGATACTGTGATTCAATAAGGGCCTGAACCAAATATCCTTGAAGTAAATGGAAAGATTCCCACTGAATTCAGTAGGCTTTGGTTTAAGACTTAAGACATGAGCACATCTTGATGCTTGCTTTTTTCTTCTTTCTTTCACCTCTTCCCTTTACTTCTCGAAGGCTTTACAGCATAAATTAATTTTAGGAAGGATGTGATTATGGCCCACTGGTGGCTTGATAAGCATGTTTGGTAAGGAATGTGGGGGAGGGAAGGAGGGGCTAGAAGGAAAGGGGAAAGTCAAAGATGATTTCCAGGGTGACTGACCTAGGCGACAGGGAGGAAGAGGTCAACCATAGTAGAGAACAGAAGAAGTGTAGAGGGCTGGGAGGACAGATAATTATCTCAGTGTTAGCCATGTTGCAGCTGACATGAGATGAGACATCCAAAATGAAATGTCTGAGAAACAGTGAGATTAAGCCAAATAGATCAGAAATGCAGAAGTATATTTGAAATAAACAAACACTTACTTTTTTATCCAATATGGAAGTCTGGTCTTTCCTGCATGATTCTAGAGAGTTACATTTGGTTTTGTGGCAACAGAACCTACTTCAAGATCCTGTTAAAAATCCAGTTTTGAAAACCAGAGAAATTATGAGGTGAGCTATTAGAATGGAAGCATTTCTATTGCATCTTCAGCCTGGATACAAGTCATAGACTGGGAAATCTCTGCAGGCAAATGTGATGTACTTATAGCAATCTCACAATTACCTGCAGAGTTTCTGCAATCTGGCCTCTTCATGCACAGTAACTATAAGCATTCAGTTCTTCATCTACCGCACCTCTGGTGAGTTGACCTGAACTCAAGCCAAATGCCAAAATGATAAGCATACAGTTAACTGCAGCAAACTTTTTGATAATACATTTTATTTTATGAGTCACCAATACAAAAGTTATGTGGATAAAATCACTGAAGTTTGAAAATGTGTTGTTTATAGTTGTAAAACAATGGACAAAATTATTACAAGTTATATTTGAACTATGAGAACCTAATTAAGAAGCCACACTTACTGCTGGGTGAGTCTGAACCAAATCTAGATCTCTGTAATATAATTACTTCATGCATCCCCTGGATGAGTTCATCTTTTTAAATATGATGATGGTTCCAAAAGAAGATATTTGGATTATGAGTCTTCTAAAATTCATTTAGAGGAGGATAGTAATTTGCTTTGAGAAAGAAAGTTCTTTCCTAGGGCAGATTAGAAGATGAACTCACTGTTTATGAATGGAAAAATAACTTTGTTTACTCCAGACCTACAAGACTATATATAGCTGTAGTTCATTTCCTTTACATGGTAGTCAGTAAATTCATGTTTGGTATCAAGTGTTTGTTATTTTAGAAGACTGAGGGAAGGGAGGACTTTTAAGAAGTAGTGAGCAGTATTTCTTGCTGGAATTTACTGGTACCTACCTCGCACACAGCTTTGAAAATATCTTCAGGAAAGCCTGAAGTATGCATTACTGACATACAAGGAATCCTGCGGGAGTGCCAGGAAACTATTTCCAGAAATTAAATAATTGTGCTGTTAGCAGTTTGTAGGGAATTTACATTTTAACATGCAGGTGAAATACCTCAGTGGTTATTTTTAATTGAGTTTACTTTCAAATTTACTGTAGAGTAAAACAGATATTTGTTTTTATTTACTATCTTGGGGCCAGGGTTTAATGGCTATTGGGCCAGATTCACATGTTGTAGCAAAACCCTAGATTTGGGGGTAGAAATGCCACCAACAGCTGGGGATGCAATTGCACAAGCTACCTGCAGTTCTCACTCAACTGACTGGGGGCAGCTAGAACTGGCTAGTACAGCACCTAAAATGGATGGGGCAAGCTCGAGATGTGGCCAAGCTGATCTGGATATGCAAAGATTCAGTGCCTGTCCTGGGCAGCCTCTGATGGAGGAGCACCCAGGAAGCCCTGGTTAGAATGTAAAAGGGTTTCTCCTGACTGAAGCTCTGGGAGAGGGTAGCAGCCATAGCAATGCAGCAAAAGTTGGAGTAGGGGATACAGTGCACATCCTTGTACTCACAGGGTTTAATCTGGCCCATCATGTCTGTGCCAGTGTGATGGGGTATACAAACCCCACACTGAACAACAAGGGAGGAACAGGATAGGGGAAAGGATGGGGGACAAGTGGCTGGGGTTGAAGGTTGGGGAAAAGTAAGGGAAGCAGAGTGGTGGGGCAGGTGCTGAAAAAAGACCTAGGCAGAAAGGCAGAGGGCATTTGGGGGAAGGCATGGGGAAGCAGTGACTTGTGTTCCCATGTCATATGTGATGCAGCACATTTAAATTATTCCTCCAGTGTATGATGCACGTTTGTTTCAACAGCACCACTCATTTCCTCTATTCCACCTATTTCTTCTTTCTACATGTGTGCTGTGTACTAAGACAATCCCCATTCTGTTGATCTCCAGTGCCCTCCACTTCCCAGTGGGTCAGACAGAACATTATTTTCCTGGTAACCCCATCATTTTCTGCAGAACTTAAGCTCTCTTTTTTTAAAAAGAGGAACAAGGTTATAGTCCTTATGCGACTGCAGAAAGCAAGAATCAGCTCTGAATGCTTAGCTAATGGAATATTGTTTTTTAGGATCTGGAGAAAGAAACAATGGTGTGAGTTTCCCCTTCCATCTCAGTGTTAATTGACAAAGAAAGGCCAGTCTGTCATAATTACAAATGATGCAAGACTGTGTGTGTGGTTACCATGGTTGCACGTGTTTACTACGATTGCACGTGACAAGATAGGCACTTTTGTGTGCACAGATTAATACAGCACTGGACTGGGACTCAGGAGACCAGGGTTTTACTCCTGCTTCAGGCACTGGCCTGCTGGGTGACTTTGAGCAAGTTACTTCACCTCCTGGTGCATCAGTTGCCCATCTGTATAAGAAGGATAATAATACTGACCTCCTTTGTAAAGCACTTTGAGACCTACTGATGACAAGCACTATATAATAACTAGGTATTTGTACACATTTTTAAATTCTGGCTCTCTGTTCCAACCCACTATGTTCTTATAGAGGCTGTTCTAATAAGTGACAAAATGTGCAAAGCAATAAAGCCTAAACAAGTGATCTCCCACCTCCCATATTTTAAATCTATCTTTAATTATTCAATCATCCATACCTGGAGATATACCAATGTGGTGCCATACGGTACTGAAAATGTTTTTGATGAGTATCTTTCAGTCTATCTTCTCATCTAGCTTCATAAAGAAATGCATCAAACAAATCAAATCCTAAGGAAGAAATCAAAGTTTCATTCCCACTAAGAATTGATTGCAAAGCAATGCTAGAATCATTCTGAGTCAGTCTGGGATTTGACTGACTTGCTTGTTTTAAAAAATGAATTCCTTGCTTGCTACTTGTTAACACAAGCCTTCAGATCAGCTCATATATGTGAACTTTCTAAAATATGATTCTGAATTTTTCTTTCATATATTATTGTATTGCCAGGATTCTCTAGACTGTCCCATTTTTATTATTTCAGAAAAGTTTTGTCATATTGTCTAAAATATTGTTATAAGAAAAAATAGTTTTTTCTGAAGGTGTCATGGTTTTGTCATAAAAAAACTGGAATGAGTAGTCCAGTGATAAGCTCCTTTTAAACTGTATGGGTAAAAACCTGGCCCCACTGAAGTGAATGCGAGATTTTCCATTGTCTTCAAAGGGACCAGAATTTCACCCTATACCTTTTACATCCTCAGACTAATCGTTTACTCTCATCTCTTCTCTCTTTTATTCACCTGTGTTTGCAAATAAAGCATGAGAATCTGTCACTGAACATTAACTGGGTGTATAAAACACAAGTGTGTGGTGGTGGCTTGTCCCCAGCCCATGAAGGACTCACTGGCACAACCAGTCTTGTTCCAGGCAGTTTGATTTTCCTAACACAGGCAAAAAAACCCACAAAAACAGTTCTTCAGCCCACCCTGGGCTGCAGCCCTCGGGGGATTTCCCCTCTTTCAGTCTGTCTTGTTTCGGCGACTATAGCAGCATTCTTCCTTGCGCTGTTAGTTCAATGCCACCTCCCAGGCCTTTCTCCTCGGAGGCCATTTTTCCCTAATAGGTTCCCACTACTGCCACCAGCTTCCCTCAGGGGACTGTGACAACTTTTCCTAAGGAACTCCCTGCTGTTCCTTCCTTACTGACAGCTCCCTTACCAATGGGGAACACCTGTCCACTCCTCAGCTTCACTTCTTTAATGAATAGGACTGACTGACCTGAGGCCTCCGGCCCTTAAAGGACTACACCAGCCAGTTACATTAAGCATATGGAACAGGAAAATATTCATATCAAGAAACTATGAAAAGTGGAAAATTAAAGAATCCAAACTAGTGTGACCCTCTTTCTCCAAATAATAGTAATAATAAATAAATAAATAATCTGCTTCAGCACAGGGCTTCCATTGCTAGTGGCACCACTGATGAGAACAAATTACATTTTAACACAATGCTTTTGTTGCGCTTGCTCTGATAGCGCACTGTAGCAACTGCCACCTGTTAATACAGATTATTTTTCCTTTGCAGCTGCCCATGTTTCAAATAGTGATCTAAGGGCATCCATTATTTAATTCATTTTTAAAATGTCAAGTTCTTCTCTTTATTTTTAGCACCATGTAGATTGGGAGTGCGAGAGAATACGCCAGATGAAAAAAATCTCATTGTACTGGTAGCATTAGGTCATCTGTAAGAAGTTTTAGATTAAGGCTAAGTATTGTCTGTTGAAGACAGAAGTATTCTATAGGTGATGCAAAGGGACCAAAATTTCTCCTGAGAGCCACTGGAGAGAATGTGCCAGAGTGGTTGCTCTGTCAGCCAGCTCTCCCACAAGATTAAGTCTGGCCTGAGAGGTGGTGGAGGTGGTTAAGGGGGCCCCAAATTTTAGCTAAGCCTGGTTCCACATAGTATTAATCCAGCTCTGAGTGTGAGTAAAGGCCCATACTGTGAAGGAACTTTTCATATACCATTTTCACTACAGTTACAATACACTCAAAAATCAAAGTTTGATCTCTCAACTAAAAATTCTAAACCCGCCTTCACTCACCCTTATGCTCACAATGTAATTTTATTACACTAAAAAAAACAACATGAAAAGAACATTAAGGTTGCAAAGTCAAGCACTTAAATATTAGGCGATATGAGAATTAAGGTTGTGCATGGGCAACCTTAATTCAGCCCCCTTGTGTATATGCATTATGATACAGTCTTTAACTGAATGGTCACATGCTTTGCAGAAGATTAATGTTCTTTTAAGGCAGATTTTTTAAAATATAATATCAAAGAATAAGAGGTGGCTTAATTCAGTTTAGATACCTCTAAAACTGACAACAGCATCTTGCTCAAACATCGCTTAGAAGAGACTTAGATGAGGGAACAGAGAAGATAACCAAGTTTAACCTTAGGAAGGCTTCTAACTATATACACCTGCAATGTTTACCACTTTTATTTATGGAAAATGTGACTCAGCATCCTTCTTTCACCATCTCATAGCCTTTGCCTAATAATTCTCTCATTTACCAATGACCCTTTCTAAGTTTCCTGTTTCTCCTTTTGACCTCATCTTTGTAACAGAAGTCCTGTAAACACACACTTGATGGACCGTTTGAATCAAAATACCAGTAGTAATTAAAAGTCCATGTTCAATGTGTCACCATCTGTGACTGTAGTTTGAAGAGTACATCGAAACCATGTTTGTATGATACATATATACACAAGTGAATGCTGGCAGGCCAGATACCCTTCATTGGTGGTCAAGTGATGAAAGCAGGATGACTGGTATTCAGAACACCTGGCTTTAACCCTTGTATTACACTGGGAAAACACGTTCATATGATACAAAAGCTACACCTGGGACTCTCAAATCTTAGTCTACTACATTAATCACTAGCCTGGGGAATATATTTAGGACTCTCTGTACAAGCTGATGACTTCCTTTGTCTAGGATCTGCCACTGAGGCCAGGTGTACACTACAAACTTACATTGGTATAAATATGTCACTCAGAGGTGTGGAAAATCCACACCCCTGAGCAACACAATTTTACTGACCTAACCCCTGGTGTTGACAGCACTATGTCAATGGCAGAGCTTCTCCCCCTAACATAGTTACTACCTCTCAGACCAATTAATTCTTCACTGAAGCACTATAGCAGCAGAGCCCTAAGTGCTGATGAACTAGAACTGGCCTACCCACTGAGCCTGCCTCTGCTTTGTTCCAGTAGTAGCTAGATGACTTGATTTTCTGAGCTGCTGTCTTGCCAGTATGCTTCAAGTCTGCTCTATATTACTGACAGCACACAAAACTGTGTGCAATATGCCTACCAATTTTATTAGACAAGGTAAGGAAATCAGTTTAACCCTGCCAGAACATCTAATCCAAGCAGGTGTTCTGTTGTTGCCACTCACTGAAAGAGAGCTCACAAGCAGAGTTCCCTCTGAGTTGTGCGGCTGCACAACAGTCCATCAAGTGCCACGCACTTAATTATTACAGTCATGCACATCCGCAATGAGGGCAACTTGCAGTGGCACTGGAACACTTTTAATAGTGGGGGTGCTGAAAGCCAGCCCCCTTGCACGTCCGTGCCCATCCCCCCACAGAGCTGGGGCCGGGAGCAGGGCTGTGTCTCCAGCAGGGGGGACCCGGGCAGGGGTAAGGTGCCTGAAGCTGGGGCCGCAGCTGAGGGTGTGCATAGGGCCAGGAAAGGAGTCCTAGTTGTGTGGCCGGCAGCAGGGCCCCAGGTACAGGGGCAGCAGCTGGGACCCTGGCCGCGGGGCTGGAAGCAGAGCCCCGGGCATGGGGCTGGCAGCCGAGACCCCGCGTGCAGGGCCAAGGGCAGAGCCCAGGTGCAGGGCTGGCAGACGTTCCCCCCCCACCTTTCTCTTTGTACCCACTGCCCCCACCTGGACATGCTGCCCCCCACCTTCCCTTTTGTACATGCTTCCCCACAACCCCCTATATCCACTACCCCTACCTGTGCCTCTGCCCCCTACCTTCCCCTCTGTAATCATTGCCCCCTCCTGGACTCTCTGCTCCCCTCCACTGTCTTCTCTGTAATCACTGCCCCCTCTTGTAGTTTTCCTGCTGCCCCCCTTCCTCACTGTAATCACTGCCTCCACCTGGACCCTCTGCTACCCCTTCTCCTTTGCTTTCCCAATCTCCTTTTTATACACTTTGCCCTCCATACCTTCCTTTCTGCCTCCCACCTTCCTCTTTATACTCACTATCCCCATCTGTTCTTTCCCTGCTACCTCTCTCTACCTTCCTATGTATACTCACTGCTCCAACCTGTATCTTCCTCGCTGTCCTCCTCTTTCCTCTCTGTCTGCCCATACTTTCCTCTTTGTACCCTCTTCCCCCTCCACTCCTTCATGCTCCCAATGTCTTCCTTTCTGCCTCACTTTATTCCCTTCTGTCCCCCCACCTGGTTCTTCCACTGGCTCCCCAATGCCTTCCATTCTGCTCCTACTTGTCCCCCAAAGATTTCACCCTCTCTGACCATATCTTTTTCTCTCCCACCTGTCCGCACAGCTTTTCTCTCCATGTAAACTACTGTCTGCTCCTCTCCTTAAATCAATGTTCCCTCTAATTTTTTCCATCCATGTGCAGAATGAATGTTTCAATATTCTTTCTTCTTCTTCCATCCCTATGGTAACTTTTCTAAAATATATATTACGTCTAGGTTTTTTGTTTCTACTGGTGGCGCACATCCGCACATTTCCTCAATATGGTGCACATAACAAAATTCATGCCACATATGGATGGAAAACATTAGAGGGAACATTGCTCACAAGCAGTAGGTACTGCCATTTGAGGCCTGCATCCTGACTCTGTATCTGCTTTATTCTTGGTTTCCTCTTTTTGCCCTGTGTCACTAAGGCCTAGGCCCTGGAGACAGCAATGCAGAGTGGGTGTGGGATGCAAATTTAATATCACCTATTACAATCTACACCACGTGTGCGCCAAGCCTAATTTACAGGTGCAGTGTAGATACTGATGAATGTCTTCTACAAATTAAACCCTCCCTGTGGATGTTCTATACCAGGGATCGGCAACCTTTCAGAAGTGCTGTGCTGAATCTTCATTTATTCACTCCAATTTAAGGTTTCGCGTGCCAGTAATACATTTTAACGTTTTTAGAAGGTCTCTTTCTATAAGTCTATAATATATAACTAAACTATTGTTGTATGTAAAATAAATAAGGCTTTTAAAATGTTTAAGAAGCTTCATTTAAAATCAAATTAAAATGCAGAGCCCCCCGGAATGGAGACCAGGACCTGGGCAGCGTGAGTGCCACTGAAAATCAGCATGCGTTCTGCCTTTGGCACCTGTGCCATAGGTTGCCTACCTACCCATAGTACTACAGTCACAGTTTTGATATTAAAAATGAATACGGCTCATAGAGCCTCTTTGCCACCATATTTTGCTTCTGCCAATGGTATGCAACAAAATGGCAGAATGCTAATGAAATATGAAGTGATTCATCTTGCTTTAACGTGATTTTGCACAAGTTTCATCCAAAAGTAAGTCATCACTTCCAGAACATATGCTCATATTTTACTTGTCCCTTCAGATAACTTTTCTGTGGCTTTGATTCAGATGCCCATCTCTCAACACACATTTTTTTCTTATAACCAAAACAAACATCTCCAGTACATCCCCACCATATACCCATTTGTATATGCCTACGTAATTCCCTCATTGTATTTCATAAAGTATATATCTCTAACTACATTCTCCAGATTGGTTACTGGCTTTATAATGACAATCAAATACAAGTGCAGATTGAGCCTAGTTCTGCAGTCTGTCACTCTGCTGTAAATCCACTGACTTCAGAAGGGTGACACTAGCCCAAGACTAGTGTTATGCAATGGAGAACCATGGCAATGATTTCTAGTGTGCTTAAATAAATCTTTTCCACATCCAACAGTGTAACAGTTCCCTTGAATTCATATTTTATTGTATTCCTTATTACACATGAGAAACTACATAAAGCACTAACTGAACCAGAAAGGCCAAGTCTGTTTTACATGTAGATCAGCGTGTGCTGAACCTCACTGAACTGGGTTTAAGTTCAGCAAAAGGGAGTTGCTTGATAACATTTTACTGAGAAAGGACACAGAGAAATTCTAAATGTTTTAATGACTGATCTTCACAGTACCAGGTGTGGTATATGGATTGGTGCCATTTTTCCTATCTAAGGCATTTAGGGAAGGAACTTAGTTGACATGATTCCACTTGCAGGCCTAACCTGGATGGCTGTGAATTGGCTTAATCTCAGCTGGCAACTGTGAGCAATTAATAAATTCTCTCACAGTGGTATCTGGGATTACGCTAAACACAGCAATTTATTTGCTCTAGTGGATTAATAGACCTGTGCTTCCACCTAAATTACAACACCAAGAGTTTCTGTTGCGTTAAAAAAAAAAACCACATACATAGGATTAGTGTTTAACCCTCTTGTCTCTTTACTAGCATGAAATACATATGCTGGACTCCAGACTTCCACTACTGATAACTATAAAGCAGGGAATGATGTGAATTATAGCCTCATGGAAAGGCAAGACAAGCTATCTGTTAGTTATCACTGCTCCTAAAGTACAATGAATTTTCCTTACCATGAGAAAATGACAGATGGTAACAAAGTCTCCTGGAAATAACTGGTCTAACACCAAACTTTAGGTAGGAGAGTGCTGCTCTAGGTCCCATTTCACCAGATGGTATAAACCTCTACCCAGGTTTTCATCACACTTCAGATCCCTGGATTGGTAACTTCTATGTTAACCTAAGCAATTGCAACCAGCAAAGTATTCTAACTGGACATTCTCAACTCTGCCTGTTACTGCCCCCTCCAACATCTCTGTGCAGATACTTTTTTTTTTTTTAAGAGCCATCAAACCAAAATGCCAATTCCTTAGCCAGTACTGGCACTTTATGATTTACAGCTTGCAGCATTAGTGTCTCAGAGTCTGGTCCAAAGCCCACCAAAGTGAATGGAAAGACTCCCATTGAAGTTGATGGCTTTTAGATCAGAACTATACATACAAAGGTGATAAGAATATTATAAATACTCAGTACATATATGAGTTAGGTTCTAGTTCCAATAGTCATCTGGGTAAGGATGTGGACTCCAAGTACAATATCAGTAGAGGTGTTTTCCATACTTCATTAAGTGTCCAGAAGGAATTTACATTCTGCCAGAACCTAGTCATCTAACATTCATGTACTATCCACAACAGCAACTGGAAAAGGCACTATGACAAGAGTAGGCTGAGTTCGATGCACAAAAGTTGGTGCTAAATTGATAATAAAGAATAGAAAGCCTTTTTAGTGCTATAAAATCTAAGAGGAAATCATTCTAAGATGATAGTATGATGCCTGAAACAGCCTTGGTTCTGTGATATTTATTCCCATCTAAATAATTACTACAGAAGGATGATAAGAGAAGCACTTGTTATGTCCCTGGTTTGTTTAGGGACTTGAATATATCCCTCACCAATCATCAGGTTCACTTGGAACAGTTTGTTTTTGCCAGGAAAATGTTGCATAAATCCCCTAATTCATTATATATACCTTCCTCCCATCCCTAGTATTCATAATAGCAAGAATTACTAAACCATCTTGGGACACACAAAGGCTGCAAAATACATTAACACTAAGGGTATGGCTACATTAGAAATTTCAAAGCACTGCCCCGGCAGCGCTGCGGGAGCGCTGCCGCGGCAGCGCTTTGAAGTGTGAGTGTAGTCAGAGCCGTAGCGCTGTGAGAGAGCTCTCCCAGCGCTGCTTGTAAACCACATCCCTTATGGGTGTAGCGTGCAGCGCTGGGAGCCCTGCTTCCAGCGCTGCCGCCCTGATTACACTGACACTTTACAGCACTGCATCTTGCAGCGCTCAGGGGGGTGTTTTTTCACACCCCTGAGCGCGAAAGTTGCAGCGCTGTAAAGTGCCAGTGTAGCCAAGTCCCAAGACCTAATGAACTAATTGGCATTTGTGTCAGATAAGCTGTAGTAAAGTTTGAGTGAAAGTGAATTCTGGATGTAGTTTAGGACCTTATACGTTGCCCAGACACTGACACCAGCCTTGCAAACAGTACCATGGGATTTCTAATGACCACAGTGGGCTCATAACTTCAGTTTTGTGTCCAGAGCTGGGCCTATCGATGGGTATTCCATGAATAGCTGACATGAAAAGCTGTGGTCTAACATGATTCCTTCAAGCTATTTGGCTAATACTTGCAAATAATACATCTACTTGGGGAAATCAGGAACAATGCACAAATGATTTGTGGCCCAAGCACAGGCTTACACTGCATATGGTTTAACCAGCTCTATTTTCAATACAGTGTTCACCTCCAGCAGTGAAACCTGGAAGACGTCAATTGGAATTAAAAATGCTAGTGTTAAATATATTTCAGATCTGAGTCATGGTGAGGATTGTTTCTTACTATCTGAGCTTTCTGAAGGCTGGGTTGGACATAATGGGGTTGGTGTCAGAGGAAGCAGTGAAGCACCAGCCACTGTTTAGAACTTGTGGGAACTAACAGGCCCCCAGCACAGGCTAGAGCAGCCATAATTCACAGCCCTGCTAAAGCCTCTATGGGTCCTTGCATTAGTGCAGAGTAGCTAGGACAGTGCTCTGGCCTGGCAAAACTCCAGTCTACTCCTTCCTTCTTCCAGTCTACCTTCCCCCAAACTAGAATGATCACTGCACCAGGGCTGCAGCAGAGGCATCACATTGCTGGCAGGCCCCCTGCACAAGGGGTATTCCTCAGAGAGATTGCACCGCCTAGCTGGCACTAAGGGGACAGAGGGAAGACTAGAGACCAATGGGTGCATACTACTTTCAAAATGCATCAGCCAGAACAGTTAGAGACCCTATACTGACACATTCTGAATAGTGGGCAATACAAACATTAACAGTAACATTGCCTGGCAATCCACAGCCCCTTGTCTTTCCTTGCTTGCTTGATATTTTCTGTGGGGTGGGAAATCCCTGAACCACTGATGTTTATTGCAATAAATTGCAGGACATAGCCCCAGATAATGTGTTGGTTCACTACCAAAGCATAGTAGCCCAGACACTGGATTAAATAGTATGTTATCTATAGTCTGACACTTTCTGGACTATTTCATTCTAGATGTGTTCACTCAGAAGAAGATCAGCTAATTCTTTAATTTAACTGCAAAGTGAAGTATTCCCTCACTGCACTCTTTTGATCAGTGATGGATATGGAAGCAGCACTTGCTGAGGAACTGAAGGTGTAGGTCACAATGGACGCTCTCTGCTTATGTTGTATATGTTATTGGCCCCCAGGGTAGTGCACCAAGGCAACGGATGAATGCAGCATATTTTTACGCACTGGAAACATATAGGCAGGCTACCGCAACCTGCAGCTGAAATCAGATTATTCATTTTAGCAGTGGTGCTCTTTATAAGTCCAAAAATGTGTGAGGAGCAGGACAGTAACACTGGGTCTACAGTTCTCATTGCCAAGATGTTGCATACAAAAAGTCCATACACACTGTCATGAGGTTACTATTTCTCATGGCTTTCACAGTTTGAACACTCATTGAATTTGCAGACTCGCCCTGCTGAAAACCTACATCATTTCCTGCCTTATGGTTACAGCATTTTAAAGAAGCAGAACACTTGCCGACTAATATACATACCTTAAACTATTCTATTCACATACAATGCAGTTGCATAAGACTTGTAGGGAATGCTTATTAGAGTAACTACTGGTAATTCTGAGATAATTCTATTCCATCCTAAGAAAAGGTGCCTTTTCCTTAAAAATTGGAAGGTGCAGTGAACAGTTTTCCAGGCTTTTTAATGTATTGGCTTTAGTGGGAGTGAATGTTTAAAGCTTGAAAGTGAAAACAAAATGGTAACTGAGGACATTGTGTTTGAAAAATATAGGATACAACCAAAACCATTCCAGAGTTTTTGATGTCGCAGATACTGCATCAGGAACTGATTGGATAATAATCAGCTACCATCAGTTCCTAATGCATTGCCTTCAGCATCTATACAAGCATCTGTGAATTTCCAACATTAGGAAAAACTATATGTTTTCCAGCTTTTTACCCATTTCATAACCTGACAGCTCTCCCCTAAGAATACAATATAACATTTAGAGTGAATTCCATAGGATTGAATGTTGTTTAGTGGGATGCCTGTCTGTCATTGCATTAGCATGATACTGGGAACAGTGGGAAATTGATGCTCTTTTGTTTGCCATCTTTGTGCCCATGGTGGATTCCTCAACAATAAATTCCTATTCACAAAAGATTTGTGAGAACAAAGAACCCTTGGACAGCAAAAACACATTATCCCCAACTCTGAATTTGAGTGGAAACCAGACTGCTATGAACCTAATTACACGGCAATATAGTTATTTGACATTTCTTTGAGTCATTACTATTATTCAATCCTGAAGATCAAAAACTGTAAACACTACTTCCTAGTTGTATTCCAATTAATGCTCACTAATGTCCAGCGATAAGTTTGGATGCAAAAACTGGATCAGGATGTGGATCATGAAGTAATACCCAAAGTTCGGGCATCTTTGGATCAGAGGTTTCCACTCATTACATAGGTAGGCAACAGCCACAGAACTGGATCTAGATTCAGATTCTGAAACCAACCAAAATTTGAGGATGATGGGATCCAGGGTTTTGGTTCAACTTCAGGCCAATCCCTTCTAATGCTCAAAATATATAATATTTATTCAGCAAAACTGGCCAAGCAAAAAATCTTATAAACATGCAGCAATAACCTGCACAGATACTGGCCAATTTCTGAGAAGAAATCCATGGAAAGACAGTGGTTGTAAAGAAGCTGGTCTCTAAAGGATTTTCCCTTCCTGTGCTAGTGAGTATCCACATCTAAATTAAACAACAACACTCTGCCTGTAGCCTGATAACAGCACAGCTCCTATCAATGTCATGCTGCCAGGAGGTAAGTCTGATCTGAGAAGGAATGTGGATGATTGAACCCTCCCATGGGACTGGGGGTCCCCTTCTCTGCAGAACCCCAGATTCCTGGTGTTGAGAGGTTACATCCCCTACCTCTCATGTGGTGCTACTATTCCTGAGGGAACAATCATCCTGAGGGGATGTCATGGAGTTTCCTGACCCATCTATTCCGCTCACAGTGTATTTCCACTGGAGGGAAAAATTTAGCCCCAAGACATTACAAAATTATTTTCACTTTGAGAAAATCTTTCAAAACTTTCCACATTTAAAACACTGATCTGTCACTTGTCTTGTTAATTTTTCCAAACCTATTTGCTGTTTTGAAAACATTTGTGTTAGAGTGGAAATCCGGACATCATTATTATTATTTTGTCACCTTTTCAGTGCCAAAAATGTGTTTGGGGTTTTTTCCATCAGTGGAAGAAAGGAGCCTTTCCCTTTTATTTAATGAAATAATTTTAAAAAAAATATGGGAAACTTTAATGGACACTGAACTTAAAAGTCGCAATTCTGCCTGAGGCCCTAAGTCATGCAATTGCCTGGGCAGGTTGACCCCTGCACACACACCCAACAGAATTAGAGCTTAAATTTTTGATAGCAAAGCAATGAGAGAAAAATGTAACTTTTACTGTTTGTTGATGTGGGCATGACAGCATTTTGTGTGTAATCACTTTCACTCTTTCTCCTGTACATTTAGCTAGTTTCCTCTGTTTCTGTGGGTCATTCATGCAACAACAAGGGAGAACTAATTAGATTCCAGATTTGAGCTTCCTTAAAATTCAGGGATGTTTGGATAGCTTTGGTCTGTTATAAGGATGAAGTCACCAGATAAGTTCAAATCTGGATATACTGTAAACTTCACAGAGTTGGGAACTTCACCAGGAGTAAGACAGGGAGATCTGTGCTCTTGGTTTGGGCCCAGTCAGCTGCCAAGGAAATGGCACGATGTCATAGGTAAAAGTGTCATTTTCCAAATGCCTTGCAGCTGAGACAGAAATTCTGTGAGTAAGTGGGTGTAAAGACTAAAGGGAGTTGACAGCGTTGAACTCACATTTTAATTTAATTGTAGATTGTTTCAAGGCCTCCCATATAATGTTCTTCTTTTATTCCTGTTTCTAGGAAAAAAGAGCCTCCAACCTGCATATGATAGTTCAGGGGAAGCAGCATCCAGAGGCAGCACTTGCTGCCGAAGAGAGAAGCCATGGCTGCTGCTGCTGGCATGGCAAATAGCACCAGCCAGAGAATATTTGCAGCCCAAAGACATCAGCCAGTTTGAGTGGGGTTGGGGGAAAACTCCTAACTTCTCCATAAAGATACAAGCTGGCTGTGGGCAGGGGCGGCTCTAGGTATTTTGCCGCCCCAAGCACGGCAGGCAGGCTGCCTTTGGCGGCTTGCCTGCGGGAGGTCCCCAGTCCCGCAGATTCGGCGGCATGCACCCCCTGCGGCTTGCCACCCCAAGCATGCACTTGGCGTGTTAGTGCCTGGAGCCACCCCTGGCTGTGGGAGAAAGGAAGGAGAGCACAGATGAGGTGCTCAGTGGACTCAGTTAAAGTGAAACCAGCCCACTGAGCTCCCCCATACCAGTAAAGTCCATGCAATTTGGTGGGTCTGAGTGGGTGAAAATCTTGGCCTTCTTTTGAATCAACGCAGAACAGTATTTAAAGTGAAAGAACCAGTCTTTGAACATGGAGCTTCCCCTGAAAACGCAGGGCAGAAAGGGCACAAAGCTCTTGTCTCTGGTTTCTGCCCCCTTTAGGCAGCTAAGGGTTTGCTTTGCTTGGCTTTGTTTTATAACATCTCCTATGCCTTCTCCCTGCTGAAAGCTTAGGCCAAATCCAGAGGTCCCCATTGAAGTCAGTGGGGACTGTACTCAGCTAAGGAGTGCAGAATGAGGCCCTATTTTTCCGCTTCTTTTTTCTCTCTCATTTGGCTTTCACTCTCTTGGTTCCACACCACAAAATTAACCAGGGCAATGTCTGGTCCACAGTGATAGTTTATTTTTTGTAAGTGCTAACAGGAGGCCCTACACTGTGCAAGACACAATGAAGACAGTCCCTACACCAGAGGTCAACACATGAGCAATGAATCCACCCATTTTCCTTCCCCCCACTCTCTGGGCCAACCCCCACACCCAGCCTTTGCCTGAGAACACAGAACAAATACAAATACAATCTCTATGATTGCCAGTAAGGAAGCCCCAGGTCACTTTATAGCAAAGGATTTGGGCTGAGAAGAAAAAATTACTGATTCCTCCCTGATTAAATATCAGGGGCTCAAATCCCCTACTCTGCTCCTATAGTACTTGGTAGGCAAGAAATTCCAGTCTGTAATTTCCCAGGGGGTTACACACATGCAAAATATTTACTAACAAGGATTAAGTGAAGCTTAAGTGCACCAAAGATTAGTGAAGCTTCCTTTGTAGCCCAGATCCACCTTGTGTGAAAGAGCCCTTAAGAGAAAGGCTGTTGACATCACTGTGCATGGTCATACAGAGCAAGTAAACACATCATATGTGGCCCCTTAAGGGATTCTGATCCCTCTGGACAGTTTTGACTGGGAAGGACAGTTTACTCATCCATACAGTTTTTTCTTGCAATGAACCTTATTTTGACTTCCAAATACAATGCCAGGCCACCCACTCATCTTGTGTAGATTTATGTGAGAAAAGTCCCCCCACAGATAAGTCTCTTCTCCTCTATGCCAAAGTGGGGGCTCACACAACTTTAGGGCACTGTCCTTTACCTCACCTCTTCCTGGATCCTGTGTGAGGAAGGGAGAGAGTAAGGGCAGGCAGGGGTTGAGAAGGAGAAGATATGCATTGTCCCCCCTTCAGCTCCCTGGAAGTGACAGAAAAAGGCTAATTCACACAGGGCCGGTGCAACCACTAGGTGAACTAGGTGGGGGGAGGGGATAAAGAGGGTGGGGCGGAGTGGTTGAGGGCACCCAGGGCTGTCCTCAGGCATAGGCAGCTGGGTAGGGCACCTGAAAATTTGGGGCACCACTGGGTCTCAGTGTCCACCCTACTGGTTTTCCTATCCCTGTTCTGACCCTTCCTGCAGGTTCCGAGTCTTCCTGGGAAGGGGATCTAGTAGTTAAAAGAGAAAAATTCTCCAGCCTGCCAGACCTATTAGCATAACACTGAAACTGTTAAAGAGCCATTCAAGGGGTAATGAAGACTTTTAAGCGGCATTTGCCAACCCCCAGGTATGTACTATCAGTTTCTGAATGTACTGACAAAAACAGTTGTGCATGACTGTAATATTTACTCAGAACATGTCAGTCTACAGGACCTTAGTTTAAAATTTGCTTTAAAAATATTTCAATAATGAATTGGTGAAGATTATAAAATCACATCTCTAAAAAATCCTTGTATAGATTTTTAGATGCACAATCATCTTTAGCCTTAAATGCTTGGATCTTCAGACATAAAGTTTTTTAAATAAATTCTTCAAAAGACCACCCTTATCTAAAATACACATTTTAATTACTATAGTAAAAAACTTTCATCCAAAGTCTTTCTGTCCTTTCTCTCCATCCATTTCTCCCTTCCCCCCATCTCTCTTCCCCGCTCCCCAATTGAAGGAAGCAACAGCCCTTTGCTTCCAGATAGCTGGACAACGAGTTTCCCTTTCTCTACTTCTGACTATCTGATGAACTAGTTTTAAGCAAAATCAGTACCTTAGTAAGATATAAAATCCTTTCTTATGCCTAAAATCTTTGGAAACATATTTTTAAAGTTGGTGAAATTTCATAAACGTGTATTGTTATGGAGATCACACACAGTAAATTAGTGTTTCCTTTTTCTAAAAGCAATGAACATTGTTGTGAACACACTTAAACCTCTGTGACTGATTAATTTAAAATAATGTCTGTTTCAGTGAGTTAAATATGTAGTAATCTGGAATGATTACTTAGTGAAGGTTTAAGAGTACATTTAAAATATAAAATCAACTTAGAAATACTGATTAAGAAAATGTAAAACAGAGAAGAGCTGCATCACGTAATCCATAATATTTAATGTTGTATTCAGCAAGACAGTTGACTCACCCTTACTACAAAGTTTTTGCAAATAAATGTCTGACAACCTTCAGGGCATATCAAAAAACCTATGACTGACATTTTTTATTCCCAAATTTAGTGCTTTTAATTAGGTACCTTCTGCATGTCCATTCTGCGTGAGGGAGAGGGTACAGGGGTCTCTGCGGGGAACTGTGACTCTCTGCCACCGTGAGGCAGGGCTGGGTGTTTTGTTATTCTTTCTGCCTTGTCCCTCTGCCCCCGCCCCTGCCCCTGCTGGGCTGCAAGGTCAGGCTGCCGTCAGGCTGCCGTCAGGCATAGGGGCACCAGTTTAATATTACTGCATAGGGCCCCATAAATCTTAAGGACAGCCCTCAGGGCGCCAGAAAGTGGAGCTTCGGCTCGGCAAGGAGGAGCCGCCTTCTGGAGGCATCAGAGAGCCAGAGAGTCAGCTTGCAGGGGCGGTGAGCCCCAACCGTGGAGGAGCCAACATGGCGCAAGGGGGTAGGAGTCCTGCAAAGGCAGCAGGGCCATTAGCAGGGATCAGCTGTGCCCCCACCCCTCCTGCCCAGGCTGAGGCCTGGCGCCCCCCCAGAGGGCTCCTGCAGGCTGCACCAGATGCATGTAGGCAGAAGCCCCTGTGCACCTCCCAGCTCCCTCTCACCACGCTTCTGCGGCTCCTGGGCACGTGAGCCGCCACCAGGTGCAGGGCCCTGAGCCTGCTCCGGGAAGGGCAGCAGTTGCAACAGCTCACACTCCCGGAAGCCACAGAGCCTGAGTGTGGCAAGGGAGGAGCCAGGGAGGGGTGTATGGGGGCCTCTGCCCACATGCATCTGCTGCAGGAGCCCCCAGAAGGCAGCTCCTCCCTGCCGAGCTGCTGCAGTGGTCTAAGCCCAGCAAAGCCAGTGAGTGGACTCAGGGTGGGGGCCACAGGGTTGGGGTGAGGAGGGCTCACGGGGGGTGCTGTGCACCTTCCAGGGGAGTTCAGGGGGTGGGAAGGAGGGAACCTAGTCTGGGGAGCAGCCTCTGCGCAGGCTGGCCCCTGGGGTCTATAAAGGCTCGTTGGGATTTGCCCCTCAATGAACCGATGTTATGGGGGGAGAGCAAGGTGGAAGTTTTGCCTAGGGCGCAAAGTATCCTTGCACCAGCCCTGAATTCACATCCAGGTTGTAATAACTTTTCTGCCCAGCCCCCAACCCTACAGGGGTGCTCAGAGTCACTATGGTGTGTCACATAAACCAGCTCCCAGCAGAGTTAGATAACATGGTGCCTATAACCTTGGCTAGCTTCAGGAGTCCTGTCCATACTAGCTTTTCCACCGTTGCTGCTACCAGTGAAGGTGAACCAGTGGTAGTGTTGTGTGCTGAATTTTGGTGCATTGTTGACACCTTCCATACAGCTGGCAAGAATGGATTCCCTGCCTCATATCTCAAGGCATGTCATTTTCTGTGAGCAGGGAACAGGGAGTAGAAGCTCTAAAGCAAGAATAAAAAGTAAATATTTTAAAGAAGCAACAGCAAAACATACATAGACACAAGAAAAGAAAGAGTAGAAGGGAAAGAGTCAGAAAAGAAGAAAATGGGACTGAATGAACAGGACTGGGAAAATAAGACTGTCAGAGATGGCGACAGAGGCCAGTGGGGAAACAGACCATTCCATCCCAAAAGGGGATCCACCAAGAAAAGATGGCAATCCCTCATTATGAACCCAAAGGTCTCCTCTAGAGAATGTCACAAATCTGCTTTATTTCTGCCTCTGAGTATCTTAGCTAGTTGAAAGATAATTAAATCACAGGCAGCCTCCCCACTGACTGCATATCTGAGAATGTTTGCATGCAACGTTTATTCCATCGAGTGTATGAAATAAGTTACACCCAAGAAATTTACTCCTCAGATGCCCATTTCAGACAGTTGGATATGAATAACTAGCATGTAGGTCTACGACCTCCCCAGTTTTAGTCAATCCACCACCCACTTGGGCCAGCTCCAAGCCCACAGACCGAGATGACCCACATAGCTGTCCTAACACCCTTTTGGATGACAGTAGAATTGAGGGAGCAATAGTTTGCTACATAGCCATAGTTAACCCACACACGGAAAGATTAATGCACTTTTTGATGATTCACATGCACAGATCTAAAAGCAGAATCAAGACCTTTGTTCATTATTTTGGAATGAAACATCAGCTAGCATTTTTACATATGCCTGTCAAGGCAAAATCCTGGATGGAATTATCTTGCTTATCTACAATGAATTTTAGCTATACTCTTTAAAGAGAATCAATTTATATTAAAAGAAATAAACAGATTACTATAATCCCAAACCTAGAACTGTCAGTCAGATTCCATGTCCTGAGCCCTCTGGTACTTCTAGATATTGTAGAGGTGGGGGTCTTCTAACTGACAAATGGTTTTAATGCATAATCCCTAGTCACTGTAGCCTATTAAGGATGGATTTTTATAGCCTTAACTGCAAATGTTTGCTTTTGTGTGTTCTAGCTGAACCTTCAAGAACACATAGCTTTGAAGTTAAATTATCCCCCTAATTATTGCAACCATTATAGCTGAGAAATATACAAGATACCTAATAAGCTTGTAAAGTAAGAGTTAACTTTAATCAAAAAAGTGAAAACATGGGGAAAGTTTTATTCATCAATAGCTTTGACAAAATTAACTTTAGTGTCATGCACATCAAGTCCAATTTTTAATACACAAGAGATCAGCCCTCTCACTGCTTCCAGCAAATTCCATGCAATCTCTAATTGTGAAAGAGAGAGAGTTGCCAACCAGAAAAGAAGATTCACAACTGCCAACTGACTTTACTATTAATTTAATGGGAAAAACATGTTCAAAGTAGCCACCCAGGAGAAGACTGCCCACAGCATTTTGGAGGAGAGAGTTACCTCAGAAAAGACCACGACAGAAGACATAATTGGCACACAACTGAACTAATCTAATGGACACAGAAAGAGAGGGACTATTGACACAAAAAACTGCTCTGACAAAAAAGATATATTACAACATTCTCTGTACCAGAGAAAGATTAACACCTCATGTCAGCCAATAGAGGACAGATCTTTTGTTGGAAAGCATTGCCAGGATTTTTCATATCCCTGATCATTTTCTTTTCCCTTCCCTGCAGTCCTCCTACCCTCCACAGCAACATTACCCTATTGTTTGAAAAAGAACCCAGGGAATGAGAATGTACATACAGAACCAGCTAGTTAGCAGGCAGTGACTAAGACCTTGTCTACACTACAAACTTTGATCACTGCAAGTTGTGTTGGCAGAAAGCCACCACAGTTAGTATGTTCCTGGTGCCTACTTTCCTCCTTGCATCAGTGCTGCATGCACTCACCAGCAGTGCTTGTATCAAGGCACAGTGTGGGGCATCATGGATAAGTATCCCAGTGTGCAACCCGCCTCCATACAGCACATTGTCTTTTGGGAAGTTTTGGCAATGCATGGTGGGGCAGAAATGAATCATGCAGAGATGAGTGGGAACAAGAGGTCAACTTCCCAGTGTGCAACTGTCTCTATTCCATAATGTCATCTATATCCCATAATTTTCACACCTTTTTAAAAAATCCCACAAACTCGTGCATCCCTTCTCCCTGTCCATCGTCTCTGACAGAAGCATAGAACCTGCACAGCTCTGCACTATTGTCATGAGCATTGCAAACTCAGGATGCACAATCCTCTGGTATTTGCAGAGCCACATGATGTTTTTTGGAGGACAGATTGCTGCAGGACATAGTGAGAACTAATTCAAGATTGTGGGTGACGTTCATGAAGCAGCTGCAGATGGTGAAAGAAACAAACACTGATTGGTGGAACTGTACCATAATGCAGGTTTAGGATGATGAGCAGCAACTGCAGAACTTCTAGATGTGCAGGGCCACATTCCTGAATTTGTTTGCTGAGTTTGCTCCAACCCTCCAGCATAGGAACACCAATGTGAGAGCTTCCCCGACAGTGGAGAAGTGAGCAGTGATTGCACTGTGGAAACTTGCAATGCCAGATAGCTACTGGCCAGTGGAAAATCATTTTGGAGTTGGAAAAGCCACAGTGGAGACCATTGCCTTGTGAGTCTGCAGGGCCATTAATTGTTTCCTGCTACGCAGGACTGTGACTCTCTCTATTTATGCTGGACATAGTGGATGGGTTTGCAGCAATAGGGTTCCTGCACCGTGGTGAAGCAATATCCATATCCCTAATTTTGCACCAGACCACCTTGTCCCAGAGTACATCAACAAGAAGAGCTACTTTTCTGTGGTTATGCAAACCTTGGTTGATCACCAGGACACTTCACCAACATCAGCGTCAGCTGGTCAGGGAAGGTGAATGACTCTCACATTGTTAAGAAAACAGGATTGTTCAGAAATTTACAAGCAGGGACTCATGAAGCTGTGTACCTCAACAGCACCAGGGAAAGATTCAACTACCAGGTCAGCAGGTGCAGAATGACAGTTGAATATGCTTTTGGTAGGTTGAAGGGGCACTGGCATTATTTATTCTCAAGCTTGGGGCTCAGCGAGAAAAAAATATCCCATTGGTTATAGTTGCCTGCTGTGTCCTGTGTAATATCTGTGAAGCAAATGGGGAAAAGTTGCCACTATGGTGGAGGGAGAGTGTCTGTCTGCTGAGTTTCAACAGACTGACACAAGCACTATTAGAAGAGCTCAGGGAAGCTTTGAAAGAGCACTTTAACCGTGAGTCACGGTAATGCATTGTGGTGTACTGAGGCCTAGCCCTGGTGTTCTGAGGCTTGTTTGGAATTGTGTGGTGCTTGGTGTACATATATGACTCTAACACGGTCAATTCATCTATTAATTTTGCAGTGCTTGCTGCACATTTATGATTACACTGTGTTTGTTGCTGATCCTATGAGCTGTGTCATAGTGTAGCGTAACAAATAAATGGGTATTTTCAGGACTGCTAGGCACTCTGCAGCATATGTTGTAAACTAATAAAGATGAATTATTTTCCAAATAGAATTTTATTCAGTAACAAAGTGAAAACAAAAATCTGTTCTCTTTATAAGCAAATCCATTAAAAACTTAATAAATTAATGGAACAGACCTTATCAAGGGGAAAGAACATTCATTCCATTTTACCTACTGGTGGCTTTCACAGATCACTGTATGTGAAGATGTGGTTGTCCTTAATGTCCAGTCCAGTGACTGATAGGGGTAGAGATGCAGCCCCTGATACCACGTGGAATGTTGGGGATGGAATGTAGGGAGGCGCTGTAATGGAGTTCTCCATGGACTGCAAAAAGAGGTGAGCCCAGGATTGTTGAAGCTGTAGGTCCACAAGGGTCTGCAGCATCTGTGTTTGCTGCCAGAGAAGCCCCATTATGTCCTAGTACATCCCCCTCTCTTTTTTCTGCTGAGACTTTCTTCTGCCCCCTATTTTCTTTGCCAGTTTGTCTGCAGTGTTCACCCTCCAGGCCTTTTGTTCACAGCCTGATTGCAGCACTGGCTTGCAGGATCTTGGCAATCTGATTCACAAACTGAACAGAAACCAGTGTTTAAGTTACCTTAAGGGGGAATAAACACATAAGCTGCCTCAAGGCCTGGAGTTGATATAAGCACTTAAATTAGTTTAAGTTCTTAAGAGGCATAAACAGTTCAAATCTGTTTACATTTATAAGGATAACTTGTGCCTGTTGTCATGCCGTGAAAAGCACACACCTTTTAGAAGTGCATGTATATGCAATGCACCTTTCTAGAAGTGTGGCTTGTCAGAGTTAGTGCTATTTTGCATTCTCCATTCATCATATGCAATTTTCAAACAATCAAAACAGCATTCGTTTTTAACCAATATTTTCCAGCTTACGAATGGACACATTCCTCATTGAGGCCTATGTCCATGACAAGTTCCAAATTGCAAAATTCAGCCTTTTTGAGATACCTGTTTTTAGGGAGAAGGAAAAGAGTGGCCATTTTTTTACTACAGGAAAAATTATTTTTCACATACATGCACAATTAAAAAATGGCATAAAAGATTTTGCTCCAAATTTCCAGAAAATTTCACTTGTGACTAGAGATCAAGCATGTACAGTTTCATCTGAGAAAGTTATGAGTGGATGAAAACAAGGGCTTATAACTGAAGTTGTTTTGCAAACTTAACTATTTGCTACTTAGTGAAAAAATTATATAGCCAGATATTGCTAGCTCATGACTTAGGCCCCAACCCTGCAATGGAGAGTGTGCAGGCAGACCGCCGCAGCCATGCAGAGTCTTGTCAACTTCAATGGGGCTGTGCAAGGGGTGCAATAATCTATCCACACACTATGGGTTGGAATCTTGATCTATGTACCAACACAAGGGAGCAATGGGGAAATAATACTCCCACATACACCTCAGTATGAGCTAATCCCCTCAAACCCAGAGCTAGGGAGCTGCAGAGAGTGAGTTTTATCTCTGAAGGGCATCTCGGAGTCACAATACTTTGCAGGGATACTTCTGAGTCATGCAGCTTACGCACCACCCCTTGCTCAAGGCTCTGTCTGGTGGCCAGGAGCGGCGCCAGGGTTTTTGGCACCCTAGGGGGGGGCCCTTTCGCGTTCCCAGTCGTTGGCGGCAATTCTGTGGTGGGGGAGTCCTTCCGCACTCCTGGTCTTCGGGGCACTTCAGCTGCGGGTCCCGGAGCAAGTGAAGGACCCGCCACAGAATTGCCGATGATGACCCAGAGCGCGGAAGGACCCCCTGCCGCCGAATTGCCGCCGAGGGCAGCAAAATGCCGCCCCCTCAAATCCTGGTGCCCTAGGCCCTGCTGGTGGCAACAATCTAGCCCACTGGTATTACCTATACACCATTCTGTACACTATCTATACAGCTGGACCACTGTTTCCTAACTGTGAAGCTAGCCTAAGATAGTACTGTCCATGATTACTGAAACACACAGAGCTCTCCAAGCTTTCGCTAATTTCTAAATAGAAATGAGTCCACAAGAAGGGAAGATTTGTTTACTGAAGGCTTTATGTAAGTGGCCTGTAGCTACATTTTTTTATTATTATTATTTTTTTGTTATTATTCTCCTTACAACCCTCAGTAATAAATGGTGCTCTTACAAATATATATAGCTAAAATGAGACATACATTTTCTTCAGATAGTAGCGGGGGAGGGAGGCAAAAAGGGAATCACTCATCCTCAGCATTTTTTAAAATGTTTGCATCAGGGGAGGTCCTGAATGATTTTCTGAACTTCAGAAGACTGATGGCAAAAGGTTTGAGAAACCATGGCCGAAGCAAGTCTTTATCAGATATAAAACAGGATCCCTTTTTTGATGAATTCCCTTATTCTTCTTATAACTAGCTCCTACTCCTGAGTGCCTGTTCTTTTCATTCCTGTCATTTTCTGTGCCATTTTGGTAGATATACTATAGTTATACCTGCTATATATGCTCTTGTTTTGTATTATGTATATTATATATTGTGATACAGCATGGCCAGAGGGCAGCATAAGAGTGTTAGCAGGGGGCCTTATTCCCTGCCAAGGGAGGAAGGTTTGCTTTAGATTAACTAGAACAGCTGTGGCCAATTAGAGCACCTGACTCCAATTAGAGCACCTGACTTCAGTTAGAGCACCTGACTCCAATTAGAGCACCTGACTCCAATTAGAGCACCTGACTTCAGTTAGAGCACCTGACTCCAGTCATGGGATATAAACCCCTGCTTCAGTCAGACAGGGGGTGGTAGTTGAAGGAGAAAGGTTGGATTGGAGCAGAGTGCAGATTGCAGAAGAGAAGAGTTTGTCCAGAGAGAAATAGAAGGTTTGGAGGAGTGCTGCGGTGGATTGGGAAGCCCAACAGAAACCCTAGGTAAGGGGCACCAGGCTTGTATAGAAGAGAGGCGAGAAGCCCTTCACAAGCTGACGGGTATGAGAGGGAAGTAACCCAGGGGAAGAAACCGCTAGTCAAGTGGTTCACCACAACCCCAGGGCCCCTGGGTTGGGACCTGGAGTAGAGGGCGGGCCCAGGTCCCTCCCTCTCCACTCCCCTCCTCTAAGGACACTAGGGGAGTGATTAAGAACTGGTTCAGAGGCAAGCAATATCGCCCTGAACCTACCCCAGAGAAGAGAAAGCGCGAGATCCAGAGAACATTACCGGCAATTTGCCACACAATGAACATGTATACAAAGCTATATTAAACGAACGCTAAGGTTGAGAAGTCAAACTCTCAAAGGTCAGGAAATGCGTGAATTGAAGTTGTATGCACTTTTGATAAAAAACATATTTTGTTGTGTTTTGTTTCTTCTCTGTTGTACTCTCATGGGACATGGAGGGAAAAGAAGGCAGGGATGGGATTTCAGGAGTAGTTTCTGATTTTAGACCCAACTGTAATACTTAAACTAGGCTGCTTGTCGGAGAGGGTCAGTATCTTTTGCCACTCAGTTGCATGGGATTCTTCAGTGTCAGGTTTGATAGTGAAACGGAGATTTATGTTCTTTTTTTAAAATACCACAAGTGATATGAGGGTGTTTCCTGAATTTCTAAGATCTTGAAGACAAAACAGTAGGGTAAGTCAGAGAAAGTTTCACTATATGTCCAATTTTTACCCACTTCTAACTTTCTAAACCTAAAATAAAACCTTTCCAATCTGGCATATGTGGTCTCCTGGCAGAGGAGAGTTTACTGTGGAAACCTAACAAGGCTTTTTGACATATATGAGTTTGAGGGGGAGAAGAAGTTTAAGAACAGTTTTTTAGCATTCTTTGGAACATCATCTCTCAAACTTGTTCTAGAAACTCCAGTGACAGATAATGCTTAGAACTGTATTTTATTGTTTTATTGAACAATGGATGGGTAATTTTGGAGTTATTCACTGTGAACATCCAAATCTTCAAGAACTTCATGAGATCCCTGTGGAGCTTATAAACTTCTTAAATGAACTTGTGGTGTTTATAAACTCTACAAACTCCATCATGCCTGCAAACTCCATTAACTAGAGATGTCCTCCAAACTACAAAATTTGGATCCAGACCCCCCAAATTCAGGGATGTTGGCATTCAAGCCTTAATTCCACCTTAATTCCAGAGGGAGTGGAACAGCAGTGAAATTTAAACGTAGATCCACTTTTGGATTCTGCGCCTCAACCCCTACAAAGCTTCTGCGTGTTTGAAATTGGGGTATTGGTTAAGCCCATTGCTACTATAAACCAAACAATTTTACTTCATGGAGCTAAAGCTACAGGAAAAAATCTACACTAATTGTAAATGCCATAATCCAAATAGATTGGTTCAAAGACTGTAGAAGTTTTGCAGATACAACCAGCAAAGGTATGGGAGTCAAATAGCTTGGATTGAAATACTATAAAAATTTACTGCAACAAAATATTCAAAATCCACATTCGTTACAGAGTTGATAAAGCATGTAAAATTAATCTGTCCTTTATGTACCTGCAAGATTACTACTACAGAGATTACGAGGTCTATAGGTACAGTCTGTCCTAGAGAAACTTTGTAGACCAGCCTGTGGCAGGGTGACCAGATGAGATGAAGAAAATATCAGGACACGTGGGAAGGTGGGGGTCTGCTGGCGAAGCAAAAAAGAAAAAAGGCCGAGTGCTGCCAGCGGAGCAAAATATCGGGACAAATTGCATCCCAACCAAAGATGGGTCGGGATGCGGAACAACCACCCAAATATCGGGACGGTTCCAATTTAATCGGGACGTCTGGTCACCCTAGCCTGTGGGCTTTCTAAATTCTCTGCCTACTGACATGGAGTTTACAATGCTATAATCCTTTCTGACCACTACAGATTTCTCTTGACAGGGCTAAGACCATAGGCCTTGCAATGCCCTGTCAGTGCCCGAAAGCCTTGAAAGGACCAGAAGGCAACACCTCTAGTGTAAGTTATAATACTGAATTAGTTTTTTGTTTCACGACTCAGATTTAGACATTCTTCAGGAATGTAGAGGGAAGTAATGGCATTTATGAGCAACTCCATTTATGGTTCATGGAATTCCCTAGAATCACAGGCCAGGTGGCAGATTTGTCATCTTTTGTTCAGGACTCAGAGTACACAATCCCCTCCAGTGGAGAGTTGGACTTCATAATTTCCAGTTTTCCTTCATTTCAGAATTTACGGGGTTTTCCAACTCTGCCAGTAAATGAGTTGAATTTATAATCTTCATTAATAATTAATTCCACAGTCCATGGAATGTATAAGAACTTTTAGCAATGCAGCTGAATGCACATTATCCCTGAATTTCAAGGCTCATGTAGAGAAGTATCTTCTCTAGTAAACCAACAAACTTTGCATTTGCTGAAAATATCTAATCTCAAGGCTCACACAGGTTACAAGCTCTGCTGGGAAACCAGGAGCATTTGCAATTCATGAGTCCTTCTGCTAGCAGATCTTGTAATTGTCACAGACCATAGCTGTTTGTCTCAAAGTCTTTTATCAGCTTCACAGTTGGAGCTTGTAAATTCCATGAAGAAACACCGTGGGATCACAGAACTCACAAACATCACTAGTTCAATTAGTGGAGCTGGGAGAGATCGTAATTTTTGTGAATCCAATATCTATCATTCTTGGAACTTCAACTCTGCTGATGGAACAGTCACCGCTCATGATTTCCATGAAACCAGGAGCTAGGATCAAAGAACTTACAAGCTCCCCAGGGCAGGAACTTGTAAATTCAGTTAGACAAATACCAAGTGTTCATGGAAATTTGCCAAGTCCCTTGAAAAACTAATCACAGTTCATGATGTTTACAGCTTTTAACTGCTGGAACTATAGTGAGGTCCACTGCATAGGTTACAGTGCTGGGAATTTCATGCAAATTATATTCTTGGCTGGCTTTGTGAAGGAGAATATAAATTTCCCTAGAGATCTCAAACACTGCAATTTCTACCAGGTGTCTGAAGCATATGATAAACCCTACTGGTGGATCTCATCCAAGTTAATCTCCACAAGTAGCCTGAAAATTATTGTAACCTATCCCAGGTATCTCACACAAGGTACAAAGGCATCAAAGCAGCCAGAACCTGATTAGTGTAAGGAATGGTTCCAGCCTCAGAGCAGCTCCCAAAGCTTTGATAAAAGGTAAACCTGATCCTTAATTCAAGACCTTATTGCCCACAACAGACAGATTTGGCCCTTCTCCCTGATTACCTCAATGAGAGATGCAGACCTCATCCTCTCCACCACTAACAGTGAAAGGGGATAATGCCTTGGAGACTCTGGAACAAAGGGGAAAGAGCAAACCAAAAGATATCCTCCCCCTAGAAGATATCTCAAGGCAAAGTGGGAGCTTCGGCATCCTACATGGAGGGATGGGTTCAGGCCAGTTCTGGACAGAAAGTCTTGTCTGTTTGCCAGATCAGAAAGAAGGTCCTGTATTAGTTCAAGCTCATCCCTTTCTTTGTCTGTTGGTCTCTGGAAAATCCAGCTTGAACCCCTGGCTCCCTGGCAGGGCAGCTCCACTACAGGCATGTTTCCCTTAGTCCTGGAAGTCCCTAAGACAGCCTGGAGCTGTATTGCCATTACTTTCTGGGTATGTATAGTTCACGGGACATCGGGAAGATGTGTGTCCCCACTGGTCCACCCACCTCTCCCACAATCCACACATTTGCTTTCCCCTCCTTCAGTGTGGAACCCAGATTCCTAGAAGTGCTTCTGCAGGTTTTAGAGAGGGAAGTGGCAGAGGCCACCTGAAAGCCTGCATTGCTGTGACATATGTTCAATGGGTAACAGGGGACTTCTGTATCCATGGATGTTAGCCCTTTCTCTTCTGCAACCACCACATTCACTAAGGAAAAAATGAGATGAGTATGAAATATAAAAGAAAGCATTAAAAAGAGGGAATCGCACAGTGATTCTGTACAAAGGAAAACCTGATTAAATAAGTAGCATGAAGAGTGCTATCAATTTACCTCACTAGATAGAGGTTTGCCCTTTTTATTTTAATCTTTTGAGGATTTTACATGGGCAACAAAGGATGATATATATTGTGTTTTTAATATATATCCTTTATTTCCATTTTATTTTGCCCACAAGTTTTAAAATCAGCACTAATATTACAAGATAAAATATCTTGTAAAATACATACAATAAATGGAAAATATTTTCCCAAAAGATTATCCCCCTGCCTCCCCACATGT
Source organism: Chelonoidis abingdonii (assembly GCF_003597395.2). Classification (NCBI taxonomy): domain Eukaryota; kingdom Metazoa; phylum Chordata; order Testudines; family Testudinidae; genus Chelonoidis; species Chelonoidis abingdonii. The sequence goes on along the minus strand of NC_133771.1, from coordinate 193,769,725 downwards.
GCCCACAAGCACATACATGTGCACACAAACACACACACCTTGTTATAGTGCTGGAACTAGGGATGCTGGGGGTGTTGCCACACCCCTTGGCTTGGAGTGGTTTTCATCATATACAGGGTTCACAGTTTGTTTCAATGTCTCTCAGCATCCCTACTATACAAATTGTTCCAGCATCCCTGCACCTTGTTATCTCAAAAATACACCGAACAATTCAGTCACTCCCAAATTCCCTCCTGTGGTGCTCATAGTGATCCTGAAATATTTTGTTATTCCCAGAATCTGAGCCTTAAGACAAATCTTTTGTCTCAGGGCTCCTGGTCCTGCCAACATGGGAAGGATTCAGATTTTTTTCAGAATCATTCATCCTACCCAGCCTTCTGTTTAAATCAAACGCTGCAACAAATATCACATTTAGCACAAGACATGCATGTAATGTAGCAGCTTCAGAAAATACCAAGCCAACCCAGGAAAACTCCAACTTTACCAAGTAGCCTCACCAGAGCTTTCCCTAACGCTGTATGGAATGATAGCTTTCATTAAGATCATAGAAACTGAACATAAATTTCTGAGTAACTGTAATATTATAGTTTTACCCTTTTTGATCTGACAAATATCAGAGGGGTAGCCATGTTAGTCTGGATCTGTAAAAGCAGCAGAGAATCCTGTGGCACCTTATAGACTAACAGACGTTTTGGAGCGTGAGCTTTCGTGGGTGAATACCCACGTCGTCAGACGCAGGTTTCCACTACCCACGAAAGCTCACGCTCCAAAACGTCTGTTAGTCTATAAGGTGCCACAGGATTCTTGATCTGACTAGTTAGTCAAAGTTCAGAGCCAGGGATGTCCCAGTTGCAAGCAGAAATTGACAATGGAATCTGTTTTTCCTTTGATGCGGTTTTGTTTATTTACAAGGAATGTACAAAGTCCTGCTTTTCTGAACACTGGACGGACCAAAACCAAAAGGAGCAGTGTCTTAGCTAACAGGCCCATGCTTTGGTCAGCCAGCACCACCAACTCAGACCTCTCTCCAGGCTTCTCCAAGATCACACCATCCTGACAAGGGCTGCTGCTTGGCTTTCTTGCTCTGGCCCTGAGTCTCTATCATTCTGTGTGTCCTGCCTTCCCTCTGTCTCTCTGACACACATTCATACATCCTAACCCAAACAATACTCAGTCAAACCCTCTGCCCACTCAGTCCAAATCTCCTGGGTGGTTTTGAAACCCTTTTTTGCCTTAGATGGGGGATTTGTGATTAACTTTTCCTGACAATTACGTTAAATGAAGGGTGTGTTCACACCCAATCTCAGAGAGGTTTGTAATCCCTGCAGAAACCAGTACCTCTCAGCATAACAAGAGGATGAGTCTATGTCTTTGAAAAACAGGGCCACCCAGAGGCGGGGGGCAAGTGGGGCAATTTGCCCTGGGCCCGGCAGGGGCCCCCATGAGAGTTTTTTGGGGCCCCTAGAGCGGGGTCCTTCACTCGCTCCAGGGGCCCCGGAAAACTTTCGTGGGATCCAGGCCCCCAGAGCTTCTTCCACTGTGGATCTTCGGCGGTGGGACCCCCCCGGCAGCCGAATTCTGTTGAAGCAGGACCCGGCACTTTGGCAGCGGGGGACCCCGCCACGGGTCTTCGGGGCACTTCAGCAGTGGGTCCCGGTGCGGAAGGACTCCCCCACCACCGAACTACCGCAAAAGCAGGGGCCCCCCGCCGCCGAAGACCCCAAAACTCCTGAATCCTCTGGGTGGCCCTGTTGAAAAAGCAATGAATGAAGCCTCAGAAAGCAAATTTACTATAATGTTTTATATAGAGTAGCTCATTTATATCTCCTGTGGCAAATTGCCGGTACTGTTCTGCTGGGTCTCGCGCTTTCTCTTCTCTGGGGTAGGTTCAGGGCGCTATTGCTTGCCTCTGAACAGGTTCTTAATTACTCCACTAGTGTCCTTGGAGGAGGGGAGTGGAGAGGGAGGGACCTGGGCCCGCCCTCTACTCCAGGTCCCAACCCAGGGGCCCTG